>NW_027366802.1:0-65821 GCF_046119375.1 Phyllobates terribilis | reverse complement strand
GTTTTTCAATGGCAAAAATCAATGAATATTGTAAATGCACAAACAGTAATTTCTCCGCATTGCAAGGTGCAATTCTGAAATTTTTTGCTTTTTCCTGCTCCTCTTAGCATGATAAAGAAGATTCAAAGAGAGTGAGATGCCAGCTCCTTTCGTTCAGTCAGTAGCTTCAAACATTTCTGGTATATGAATAACATGATGTTTTTCAATGGCAAAAATCAATGAATATTGTAAATGCACAAGCAGTAATTTCTCCGCATTGCAAGGTGCAATTCTGAATTTTTTTGCTTTTTCCTGCTCCTCTTAGCATGATAAAGAAGATTCAAAGAGAGTGAGATGCCAGCTCCTTTCATTCAGTCAGTAGCTTCAATCATTTCTGGTATATGAATAACATGATGTTTTTCAATTGCAAAAATCAATGAATATTGTAAATGCACAAACAGTAATTTCTCCGCATTGCAAGGTGCAATTCTGAAATTTTTTGCTTTTTCCTGCTCCTCTTAGCATGATAAAGAAGATTCAAAGAGAGTGAGATGCCAGCTCCTTTCATTCAGTCAGTAGCTTCAAACATTTCTGGTATATGAATAACATGATGTTTTTCAATGGCAAAAATCAATGAATATTGTAAATGCACAAACAGTAATTTCTCCGCATTGCAAGGTTCAATTCTGAAATTTTTTGCTTTTTCCTGCTCCTCTTAGCATGATAAAGAAGATTCAAAGAGAGTGAGATGCCAGCTCCTTTCATTTAGTCAGGAGCTTCAATCATTTCTGGTATATGAATAACATGATGTTTTTCAATGGCAAAAATCAATGAATATTGTAAATGCACAAACAGTAATTTCTCCGCATTGCAAGGTGCAATTCTGAAATTTTTTGCTTTTTCCTGCTCCTCTTAGCATGATAAAGAAGATTCAAAGAGAGTGAGATGCCAGCTCCTTTCATTCAGTCAGTAGCTTCAATCATTTCTGGACGTTTTTCAATGGCAAAAATCAATGAATATTGTAAATGCACAAACAGTAATTTCTCCGCATTGCAAGGTGCAATTCTGAAATTTTTTGCTTTTTCCTGCTCCTCTTAGCATGATAAAGAAGATTCAAAGAGAGTGAGATGCCAGCTCCTTTCGTTCAGTCAGTAGCTTCAAACATTTCTGGTATATGAATAACATGATGTTTTTCAATGGCAAAAATCAATGAATATTGTAAATGCACAAACAGTAATTTCTCCGCATTGCATGGTGCAATTCTGAATTTTTTTGCTTTTTCCTGCTCCTCTTAGCAAGATAAAGAAGATTCAAAGAGAGTGAGATGCCAGCTCCTTTCATTCAGTCAGTAGCTTCAATCATTTCTGGACGTTTTTCAATGGCAAAAATCAATGAAAATTGTAAATGCACAAACAGTAATTTCTCCGCATTGCAAGGTGCAATTCTGAAATTTTTTGCTTTTTCCTGCTCCTCTTAGCATGATAAAGAAGATTGAAAGAGAGTGAGATGCCAGCTCCTTTCATTCAGTCAGTAGCTTCAAACATTTCTGGTATATGAATAACATGATGTTTTTCAATGGCAAAAATCAATGAATATTGTAAATGCACAAACAGTAATTTCTCCGCATTGCAAGGTGCAATTCTGAAATTTTTTGCTTTTTCCTGCTCCTCTTAGCATGATAAAGAAGATTCAAAGAGAGTGAGATGCCAGCTCCTTTCATTCAGTCAGTAGCTTCAATCATTTCTGGACGTTTTTCAATGGGAAAAATCAATGAATATTGTAAATGCACAAACAGTAATTTCTCCGCATTGCAAGGTGCAATTCTGAAATTTTTTGCTTTTTCCTGCTCCTCTTAGCATGATAAAGAAGATTCAAAGAGAGTGAGATGCCAGCTCCTTTCATTCAGTCAGTAGCTTCAATCATTTCTGGACGTTTTTCAATGGCAAAAATCAATGAATATTGTAAATGCACAAACAGTAATTTCTCCGCATTGCAAGGTGCAATTCTGAAATTTTTTGCTTTTTCCTGCTCCTCTTAGCATGATAAAGAAGATTCAAAGAGAGTGAGATGCCAGCTCCTTTCGTTCAGTCAGTAGCTTCAAACATTTCTGGTATATGAATAACATGATGTTTTTCAATGGCAAAAATCAATGAATATTGTAAATGCACAAACAGTAATTTCTCCGCATTGCAAGGTGCAATTCTGAATTTTTTTGCTTTTTCCTGCTCCTCTTAGCATGATAAAGAAGATTCAAAGAGAGTGAGATGCCAGCTCCTTTCATTCAGTCAGTAGCTTCAATCATTTCTGGTATATGAATAACATGATGTTTTTCAATGGCAAAAATCAATGAATATTGTAAATGCACAAACAGTAATTTCTCCGCATTGCAAGGTGCAATTCTGAAATTTTTTGCTTTTTCCTGCTCCTCTTAGCATGATAAAGAAGATTCAAAGAGAGTGAGATGCCAGCTCCTTTCATTCAGTCAGTAGCTTCAAACATTTCTGGTATATGAATAACATGATGTTTTTCAATGGCAAAAATCAATGAATATTGTAAATGCACAAACAGTAATTTCTCCGCATTGCAAGGTTCAATTCTGAAATTTTTTGCTTTTTCCTGCTCCTCTTAGCATGATAAAGAAGATTCAAAGAGAGTGAGATGCCAGCTCCTTTCATTTAGTCAGGAGCTTCAATCATTTCTGGTATATGAATAACATGATGTTTTTCAATGGCAAAAATCAATGAATATTGTAAATGCACAAACAGTAATTTCTCCGCATTGCAAGGTGCAATTCTGAAATTTTTTGCTTTTTCCTGCTCCTCTTAGCATGATAAAGAAGATTCAAAGAGAGTGAGATGCCAGCTCCTTTCATTCAGTCAGTAGCTTCAATCATTTCTGGACGTTTTTCAATGGCAAAAATCAATGAATATTGTAAATGCACAAACAGTAATTTCTCCGCATTGCAAGGTGCAATTCTGAAATTTTTTGCTTTTTCCTGCTCCTCTTAGCATGATAAAGAAGATTCAAAGAGAGTGAGATGCCAGCTCCTTTCGTTCAGTCAGTAGCTTCAAACATTTCTGGTATATGAATAACATGATGTTTTTCAATGGCAAAAATCAATGAATATTGTAAATGCACAAACAGTAATTTCTCCGCATTGCATGGTGCAATTCTGAATTTTTTTGCTTTTTCCTGCTCCTCTTAGCAAGATAAAGAAGATTCAAAGAGAGTGAGATGCCAGCTCCTTTCATTCAGTCAGTAGCTTCAATCATTTCTGGACGTTTTTCAATGGCAAAAATCAATGAAAATTGTAAATGCACAAACAGTAATTTCTCCGCATTGCAAGGTGCAATTCTGAAATTTTTTGCTTTTTCCTGCTCCTCTTAGCATGATAAAGAAGATTGAAAGAGAGTGAGATGCCAGCTCCTTTCATTCAGTCAGTAGCTTCAAACATTTCTGGTATATGAATAACATGATGTTTTTCAATGGCAAAAATCAATGAATATTGTAAATGCACAAACAGTAATTTCTCCGCATTGCAAGGTGCAATTCTGAAATTTTTTGCTTTTTCCTGCTCCTCTTAGCATGATAAAGAAGATTCAAAGAGAGTGAGATGCCAGCTCCTTTCATTCAGTCAGTAGCTTCAATCATTTCTGGACGTTTTTCAATGGGAAAAATCAATGAATATTGTAAATGCACAAACAGTAATTTCTCCGCATTGCAAGGTGCAATTCTGAAATTTTTTGCTTTTTCCTGCTCCTCTTAGCATGATAAAGAAGATGCAAAGAGAGTGAGATGCCAGCTCCTTTCATTCAGTCAGTAGCTTCAATCATTTCTGGACGTTTTTCAATGGCAAAAATCAATGAATATTGTAAATGCACAAACAGTAATTTCTCCGCATTGCAAGGTGCAATTCTGAAATTTTTTGCTTTTTCCTGCTCCTCTTAGCATGATAAAGAAGATTCAAAGAGAGTGAGATGCCAGCTCCTTTCATTCAGTCAGTAGCTTCAAACATTTCTGGACGTTTTTCAATGGCAAAAATCAATGAATATTGTAAATGCACAAACAGTAATTTCTCCGCATTGCAATGTGCAATTCTGAAATTTTTTGCTTTTTCCTGCTCCTCTTAGCATGATAAAGAAGATTCAAAGAGAGTGAGATGCCAGCTCCTTTCATTCAGTCAGTAGCTTCAAACATTTCTGGTATATGAATAACATGATGTTTTTCAATGGCAAAAATCAATGAATATTGTAAATGCACAAACAGTAATTTCTCCGCATTGCAAGGTGCAATTCTGAAATTTTATGCTTTTTCCTGCTCCTCTTAGCATGATAAAGAAGATTCAAAGAGAGTGAGATGCCAGCTCCTTTCATTCAGTCAGTAGCTTCAATCATTTCTGGACGTTTTTCAATGGCAAAAATCAATGAATATTGTAAATGCACAAACAGTAATTTCTCCGCATTGCAAGGTGCAATTCTGAAATTTTTTGCTTTTTCCTGCTCCTCTTAGCATGATAAAGAAGATTCAAAGAGAGTGAGATGCCAGCTCCTTTCATTCAGTCAGTAGCTTCAATCATTTCTGGTATATGAATAACATGATGTTTTTCAATGGCAAAAATCAATGAATATTGTAAATGCACAAACAGTAATTTCTCCGCATTGCAAGGTGCAATTCTGAAATTTTTTGCTTTTTCCTGCTCCTCTTAGCATGATAAAGAAGATTCAAAGAGAGTGAGATGCCAGCTCCTTTCATTCAGTCAGTAGCTTCAATCATTTCTGGTATATGAATAACATGATGTTTTTCAATGGCAAAAATCAATGAATATTGTAAATGCACAAACAGTAATTTCTCCGCATTGCAAGGTGCAATTCTGAAATTTTTTGCTTTTTCCTGCTCCTCTTAGCATGATAAAGAAGATTCAAAGAGAGTGAGATGCCAGCTCCTTTCATTCAGTCAGTAGCTTCAATCATTTCTGGACGTTTTTCAATGGCAAAAATCAATGAATATTGTAAATGCACAAACAGTAATTTCTCCGCATTGCAAGGTGCAATTCTGAAATTTTTTGCTTTTTCCTGCTCCTCTTAGCATGATAAAGAAGATTCAAAGAGAGTGAGATGCCAGCTCCTTTCATTCAGTCAGTAGCTTCAAACATTTCTGGTATATGAATAACGATGTTTTTCAATGGCAAAAATCAATGAATATTGTAAATGCACAAACAGTAATTTCTCCGCATTGCAAGGTGCAATTCTGAAATTTTTTGCTTTTTCCTGCTCCTCTTAGCATGATAAAGAAGATTCAAAGAGAGTGAGATGCCAGCTCCTTTCATTCAGTCAGTAGCTTCAATCATTTCTGGACGTTTTTCAATGGCAAAAATCAATGAATATTGTAAATGCACAAACAGTAATTTCTCCGCATTGCAAGGTGCAATTCTGAAATTTTTTGCTTTTTCCTGCTCCTCTTAGCATGATAAAGAAGATTCAAAGAGAGTGAGATGCCAGCTCCTTTCATTCAGTCAGTAGCTTCAATCATTTCTGGTATATGAATAACATGATGTTTTTCAATGGCAAAAATCAATGAATATTGTAAATGCACAAACAGTAATTTCTCCGCATTGCAAGGTGCAATTGTGAAATTTTTTGCTTTTTCCTGCTCCTCTTAGCATGATAAAGAAGATTCAAAGAGAGTGAGATGCCAGCTCCTTTCATTCAGTCAGTAGCTTCAATCATTTCTGGACGTTTTTCAATGGCAAAAATCATTGAATATTGTAAATGCACAAACAGTAATTTCTCCGCATTGCAAGGTGCAATTCTGAAATTTTTTGCTTTTTCTTGCTACTCTTAGCATGATAAAGAAGATTCAAAGAGAGTGAGATGCCAGCTCCTTTCAGTCAGTCAGTAGCTTCAATCATTTCTGGTATATGAATAACATGATGTTTTTCAATGGCAAAAATCAATGAATATTGTAAATGCACAAACAGTAATTTCTCCGCATTGCAAGGTGCAATTCTGAAATTTTTTGCTTTTTCCTGCTCCTCTTAGCATGATAAAGAAGATTCAAAGAGAGTGAGATGCCAGCTCCTTTCATTCAGTCAGTAGCTTCAAACATTTCTGGTATATGAATAACATGATGTTTTTCAATGGCAAAAATCAATGAATATTGTAAATGCACAAACAGTAATTTCTCCGCATTGCAAGGTGCAATTCTGAAATTTTTTGCTTTTTCCTGCTCCTCTTAGCATGATAAAGAAGATTCAAAGAGAGTGAGATGCCAGCTCCTTTCATTCAGTCAGTAGCTTCAATCATTTCTGGACGTTTTTCAATGGCAAAAATCAATGAATATTGTAAATGCACAAACAGAAATTTCTCCGCATTGCAAGGTGCAATTCTGAAATTTTTTGCTTTTTCCTGCTCCTCTTAGCATGATAAAGAAGATTCAAAGAGAGTGAGATGCCAGCTCCTCTCATTTAGTCAGTAGCTTCAATCATTTCTGGTATATGAATAACATGATGTTTTTCAATGGCAAAAATCAATGAATATTGTAAGTGCACAAACAGTAATTTCTCCGCATTGCAAGGTGCAATTCTGAAATTTTTTGCTTTTTCCTGCTCCTCTTAGCATGATAAAGAAGATTCAAAGAGAGTGAGATGCCAGCTCCTTTCATTTAGTCAGTAGCTTCAATCATTTCTGGACGTTTTTCAATGGCAAAAATCAATGAATATTGTAAATGCACAAACAGTAATTTCTCCGCATTGCAAGGTGCAATTCTGAAATTTTTTGCTTTTTCCTGCTCCTCTTAGCATGATAAAGAAGATTCAAAGAGAGTGAGATGCCAGCTCCTTTCATTCAGTAAGTAGCTTCAAACATTTCTGGTATATGAATAACATGATGTTTTTCAATGGCAAAAATCAATGAATATTGTAAATGCACAAACAGTAATTTCTCCGCATTGCAAGGTGCAATTCTGAAATTTTTTGCTTTTTCCTGCTCCTCTTAGCATGTTAAAGAAGATTCAAAGAGAGTGAGATGCCAGCTCCTTTAATTCAGTCAGTAGCTTCAATCATTTCTGGACGTTTTTCAAAGGCAAAAATCAATGAATATTGTAAATGCACAAACAGTAATTTCTCCGCATTGCAAGGTGCAAATCTGAAATTTTTTGCTTTTTCCTGCTCCTCTTAGCATGATAAAGAAGATTCAAAGAGAGTGAGATGCCAGCTCCTTTCATTCAGTCAGTAGCTTCAATCATTTCTGGACGTTTTTCAATGGCAAAAATCAATGAATATTGTAAATGCACAAACAGTAATTTCTCCGCATTGCAAGGTGCAATTCTGAAATTTTTTGCTTTTTCCTGCTCCTCATAGCATGATAAAGAAGATTCAAAGAGAGTGAGATGCCAGCTCCTTTCATTCAGTCAGTAGCTTCAAACATTTCTGGTATATGAATAACATGATGTTTTTCAATGGCAAAAATCAATGAATATTGTAAATGCACAAACAGTAATTTCTCCGCATTGCAAGGTGCAATTCTGAAATTTTTTGCTTTTTCCTGCTCCTCTTAGCATGATAAAGAAGATTCAAAGAGAGTGAGATGCCAGCTCCTTTCATTCAGTCAGTAGCTTCAATCATTTCTGGACGTTTTTCAATGGCAAAAATCAATGAATATTGTAAATGCACAAACAGTAATTTCTCCGCATTGCAAGGTGCAATTCTGAAATTTTTTGCTTTTTCCTGCTCCTCTTAGCATGATAAAGAAGATTCAAAGAGAGTGAGATGCCAGCTCCTTTCATTCAGTCAGTAGCTTCAATCATTTCTGGTATATGAATAACATGATGTTTTTCAATGGCAAAAATCAATGAATATTGTAAATGCACAAACAGTAATTTCTCCGCATTGCAAGGTGCAATTCTGAAATTTTTTGCTTTTTCCTGCTCCTCTTAGCATGATAAAGAAGATTCAAAGAGAGTGAGATGCCAGCTCCTTTCATTCAGTCAGTAGCTTCAATCATTTCTGGACGTTTTTCAATGGCAAAAATCAATGAATATTGTAAATGCACAAACAGTAATTTCTCCGCATTGCAAGGTGCAATTCTGAAATTTTTTGCTTTTTCCTGCTCCTCTTAGCATGATAAAGAAGATTCAAAGAGAGTGAGATGCCAGCTCCTTTCGTTCAGTCAGTAGCTTCAAACATTTCTGGTATATGAATAACATGATGTTTTTCAATGGCAAAAATCAATGAATATTGTAAATGCACAAACAGTAATTTCTCCGCATTGCATGGTGCAATTCTGAATTTTTTTGCTTTTTCCTGCTCCTCTTAGCAAGATAAAGAAGATTCAAAGAGAGTGAGATGCCAGCTCCTTTCATTCAGTCAGTAGCTTCAATCATTTCTGGACGTTTTTCAATGGCAAAAATCAATGAAAATTGTAAATGCACAAACAGTAATTTCTCCGCATTGCAAGGTGCAATTCTGAAATTTTTTGCTTTTTCCTGCTCCTCTTAGCATGATAAAGAAGATTGAAAGAGAGTGAGATGCCAGCTCCTTTCATTCAGTCAGTAGCTTCAAACATTTCTGGTATATGAATAACATGATGTTTTTCAATGGCAAAAATCAATGAATATTGTAAATGCACAAACAGTAATTTCTCCGCATTGCAAGGTGCAATTCTGAAATTTTTTGCTTTTTCCTGCTCCTCTTAGCATGATAAAGAAGATTCAAAGAGAGTGAGATGCCAGCTCCTTTCATTCAGTCAGTAGCTTCAATCATTTCTGGACGTTTTTCAATGGGAAAAATCAATGAATATTGTAAATGCACAAACAGTAATTTCTCCGCATTGCAAGGTGCAATTCTGAAATTTTTTGCTTTTTCCTGCTCCTCTTAGCATGATAAAGAAGATGCAAAGAGAGTGAGATGCCAGCTCCTTTCATTCAGTCAGTAGCTTCAATCATTTCTGGACGTTTTTCAATGGCAAAAATCAATGAATATTGTAAATGCACAAACAGTAATTTCTCCGCATTGCAAGGTGCAATTCTGAAATTTTTTGCTTTTTCCTGCTCCTCTTAGCATGATAAAGAAGATTCAAAGAGAGTGAGATGCCAGCTCCTTTCATTCAGTCAGTAGCTTCAAACATTTCTGGACGTTTTTCAATGGCAAAAATCAATGAATATTGTAAATGCACAAACAGTAATTTCTCCGCATTGCAATGTGCAATTCTGAAATTTTTTGCTTTTTCCTGCTCCTCTTAGCATGATAAAGAAGATTCAAAGAGAGTGAGATGCCAGCTCCTTTCATTCAGTCAGTAGCTTCAAACATTTCTGGTATATGAATAACATGATGTTTTTCAATGGCAAAAATCAATGAATATTGTAAATGCACAAACAGTAATTTCTCCGCATTGCAAGGTGCAATTCTGAAATTTTATGCTTTTTCCTGCTCCTCTTAGCATGATAAAGAAGATTCAAAGAGAGTGAGATGCCAGCTCCTTTCATTCAGTCAGTAGCTTCAATCATTTCTGGACGTTTTTCAATGGCAAAAATCAATGAATATTGTAAATGCACAAACAGTAATTTCTCCGCATTGCAAGGTGCAATTCTGAAATTTTTTGCTTTTTCCTGCTCCTCTTAGCATGATAAAGAAGATTCAAAGAGAGTGAGATGCCAGCTCCTTTCATTCAGTCAGTAGCTTCAATCATTTCTGGTATATGAATAACATGATGTTTTTCAATGGCAAAAATCAATGAATATTGTAAATGCACAAACAGTAATTTCTCCGCATTGCAAGGTGCAATTCTGAAATTTTTTGCTTTTTCCTGCTCCTCTTAGCATGATAAAGAAGATTCAAAGAGAGTGAGATGCCAGCTCCTTTCATTCAGTCAGTAGCTTCAATCATTTCTGGTATATGAATAACATGATGTTTTTCAATGGCAAAAATCAATGAATATTGTAAATGCACAAACAGTAATTTCTCCGCATTGCAAGGTGCAATTCTGAAATTTTTTGCTTTTTCCTGCTCCTCTTAGCATGATAAAGAAGATTCAAAGAGAGTGAGATGCCAGCTCCTTTCATTCAGTCAGTAGCTTCAATCATTTCTGGACGTTTTTCAATGGCAAAAATCAATGAATATTGTAAATGCACAAACAGTAATTTCTCCGCATTGCAAGGTGCAATTCTGAAATTTTTTGCTTTTTCCTGCTCCTCTTAGCATGATAAAGAAGATTCAAAGAGAGTGAGATGCCAGCTCCTTTCATTCAGTCAGTAGCTTCAAACATTTCTGGTATATGAATAACGATGTTTTTCAATGGCAAAAATCAATGAATATTGTAAATGCACAAACAGTAATTTCTCCGCATTGCAAGGTGCAATTCTGAAATTTTTTGCTTTTTCCTGCTCCTCTTAGCATGATAAAGAAGATTCAAAGAGAGTGAGATGCCAGCTCCTTTCATTCAGTCAGTAGCTTCAATCATTTCTGGACGTTTTTCAATGGCAAAAATCAATGAATATTGTAAATGCACAAACAGTAATTTCTCCGCATTGCAAGGTGCAATTCTGAAATTTTTTGCTTTTTCCTGCTCCTCTTAGCATGATAAAGAAGATTCAAAGAGAGTGAGATGCCAGCTCCTTTCATTCAGTCAGTAGCTTCAATCATTTCTGGTATATGAATAACATGATGTTTTTCAATGGCAAAAATCAATGAATATTGTAAATGCACAAACAGTAATTTCTCCGCATTGCAAGGTGCAATTGTGAAATTTTTTGCTTTTTCCTGCTCCTCTTAGCATGATAAAGAAGATTCAAAGAGAGTGAGATGCCAGCTCCTTTCATTCAGTCAGTAGCTTCAATCATTTCTGGACGTTTTTCAATGGCAAAAATCATTGAATATTGTAAATGCACAAACAGTAATTTCTCCGCATTGCAAGGTGCAATTCTGAAATTTTTTGCTTTTTCTTGCTACTCTTAGCATGATAAAGAAGATTCAAAGAGAGTGAGATGCCAGCTCCTTTCATTCAGTCAGTAGCTTCAATCATTTCTGGTATATGAATAACATGATGTTTTTCAATGGCAAAAATCAATGAATATTGTAAATGCACAAACAGTAATTTCTCCGCATTGCAAGGTGCAATTCTGAAATTTTTTGCTTTTTCCTGCTCCTCTTAGCATGATAAAGAAGATTCAAAGAGAGTGAGATGCCAGCTCCTTTCATTCAGTCAGTAGCTTCAAACATTTCTGGTATATGAATAACATGATGTTTTTCAATGGCAAAAATCAATGAATATTGTAAATGCACAAACAGTAATTTCTCCGCATTGCAAGGTGCAATTCTGAAATTTTTTGCTTTTTCCTGCTCCTCTTAGCATGATAAAGAAGATTCAAAGAGAGTGAGATGCCAGCTCCTCTCATTTAGTCAGTAGCTTCAATCATTTCTGGTATATGAATAACATGATGTTTTTCAATGGCAAAAATCAATGAATATTGTAAGTGCACAAACAGTAATTTCTCCGCATTGCAAGGTGCAATTCTGAAATTTTTTGCTTTTTCCTGCTCCTCTTAGCATGATAAAGAAGATTCAAAGAGAGTGAGATGCCAGCTCCTTTCATTTAGTCAGTAGCTTCAATCATTTCTGGACGTTTTTCAATGGCAAAAATCAATGAATATTGTAAATGCACAAACAGTAATTTCTCCGCATTGCAAGGTGCAATTCTGAAATTTTTTGCTTTTTCCTGCTCCTTTTAGCATGATAAAGAAGATTCAAAGAGAGTGAGATGCCAGCTCCTTTCATTCAGTAAGTAGCTTCAAACATTTCTGGTATATGAATAACATGATGTTTTTCAATGGCAAAAATCAATGAATATTGTAAATGCACAAACAGTAATTTCTCCGCATTGCAAGGTGCAATTCTGAAATTTTTTGCTTTTTCCTGCTCCTCTTAGCATGTTAAAGAAGATTCAAAGAGAGTGAGATGCCAGCTCCTTTAATTCAGTCAGTAGCTTCAATCATTTCTGGACGTTTTTCAAAGGCAAAAATCAATGAATATTGTAAATGCACAAACAGTAATTTCTCCGCATTGCAAGGTGCAAATCTGAAATTTTTTGCTTTTTCCTGCTCCTCTTAGCATGATAAAGAAGATTCAAAGAGAGTGAGATGCCAGCTCCTTTCATTCAGTCAGTAGCTTCAATCATTTCTGGACGTTTTTCAATGGCAAAAATCAATGAATATTGTAAATGCACAAACAGTAATTTCTCCGCATTGCAAGGTGCAATTCTGAAATTTTTTGCTTTTTCCTGCTCCTCATAGCATGATAAAGAAGATTCAAAGAGAGTGAGATGCCAGCTCCTTTCATTCAGTCAGTAGCTTCAAACATTTCTGGTATATGAATAACATGATGTTTTTCAATGGCAAAAATCAATGAATATTGTAAATGCACAAACAGTAATTTCTCCGCATTGCAAGGTGCAATTCTGAAATTTTTTGCTTTTTCCTGCTCCTCTTAGCATGATAAAGAAGATTCAAAGAGAGTGAGATGCCAGCTCCTTTCATTCAGTCAGTAGCTTCAATCATTTCTGGACGTTTTTCAATGGCAAAAATCAATGAATATTGTAAATGCACAAACAGTAATTTCTCCGCATTGCAAGGTGCAATTCTGAAATTTTTTGCTTTTTCCTGCTCCTCTTAGCATGATAAAGAAGATTCAAAGAGAGTGAGATGCCAGCTCCTTTCATTCAGTCAGTAGCTTCAATCATTTCTGGTATATGAATAACATGATGTTTTTCAATGGCAAAAATCAATGAATATTGTAAATGCACAAACAGTAATTTCTCCGCATTGCAAGGTGCAATTCTGAAATTTTTTGCTTTTTCCTGCTCCTCTTAGCATGATAAAGAAGATTCAAAGAGAGTGAGATGCCAGCTCCTTTCATTCAGTCAGTAGCTTCAATCATTTCTGGACGTTTTTCAATGGCAAAAATCAATGAATATTGTAAATGCACAAACAGTAATTTCTCCGCATTGCAAGGTGCAATTCTGAAATTTTTTGCTTTTTCCTGCTCCTCTTAGCATGATAAAGAAGATTCAAAGAGAGTGAGATGCCAGCTCCTTTCATTCAGTCAGTAGCTTCAATCATTTCTGGTATATGAATAACATGATGTTTTTCAATGGCAAAAATCAATGAATATTGTAAATGCACAAACAGTAATTTCTCCGCATTGCAAGGTGCAATTCTGAAATTTTTTGCTTTTTCCTGCTCCTCTTAGCATGATAAAGAAGATTCAAAGAGAGTGAGATGCCAGCTCCTTTCATTCAGTCAGTAGCTTCAAACATTTCTGGTATATGAATAACATGATGTTTTTCAATGGCAAAAATCAATGAATATTGTAAATGCACAAACAGTAATTTCTCCGCATTGCAAGGTTCAATTCTGAAATTTTTTGCTTTTTCCTGCTCCTCTTAGCATGATAAAGAAGATTCAAAGAGAGTGAGATGCCAGCTCCTTTCATTTAGTCAGGAGCTTCAATCATTTCTGGTATATGAATAACATGATGTTTTTCAATGGCAAAAATCAATGAATATTGTAAATGCACAAACAGTAATTTCTCCGCATTGCAAGGTGCAATTCTGAAATTTTTTGCTTTTTCCTGCTCCTCTTAGCATGATAAAGAAGATTCAAAGAGAGTGAGATGCCAGCTCCTTTCATTCAGTCAGTAGCTTCAATCATTTCTGGACGTTTTTCAATGGCAAAAATCAATGAATATTGTAAATGCACAAACAGTAATTTCTCCGCATTGCAAGGTGCAATTCTGAAATTTTTTGCTTTTTCCTGCTCCTCTTAGCATGATAAAGAAGATTCAAAGAGAGTGAGATGCCAGCTCCTTTCGTTCAGTCAGTAGCTTCAAACATTTCTGGTATATGAATAACATGATGTTTTTCAATGGCAAAAATCAATGAATATTGTAAATGCACAAACAGTAATTTCTCCGCATTGCAAGGTGCAATTCTGAATTTTTTTGCTTTTTCCTGCTCCTCTTAGCATGATAAAGAAGATTCAAAGAGAGTGAGATGCCAGCTCCTTTCATTCAGTCAGTAGCTTCAATCATTTCTGGTATATGAATAACATGATGTTTTTCAATGGCAAAAATCAATGAATATTGTAAATGCACAAACAGTAATTTCTCCGCATTGCAAGGTGCAATTCTGAAATTTTTTGCTTTTTCCTGCTCCTCTTAGCATGATAAAGAAGATTCAAAGAGAGTGAGATGCCAGCTCCTTTCATTCAGTCAGTAGCTTCAAACATTTCTGGTATATGAATAACATGATGTTTTTCAATGGCAAAAATCAATGAATATTGTAAATGCACAAACAGTAATTTCTCCGCATTGCAAGGTTCAATTCTGAAATTTTTTGCTTTTTCCTGCTCCTCTTAGCATGATAAAGAAGATTCAAAGAGAGTGAGATGCCAGCTCCTTTCATTCAGTCAGTAGCTTCAATCATTTCTGGACGTTTTTCAATGGCAAAAATCAATGAATATTGTAAATGCACAAACAGTAATTTCTCCGCATTGCAAGGTGCAATTCTGAAATTTTTTGCTTTTTCCTGCTCCTCTTAGCATGATAAAGAAGATTCAAAGAGAGTGAGATGCCAGCTCCTTTCGTTCAGTCAGTAGCTTCAAACATTTCTGGTATATGAATAACATGATGTTTTTCAATGGCAAAAATCAATGAATATTGTAAATGCACAAACAGTAATTTCTCCGCATTGCATGGTGCAATTCTAAATTTTTTTGCTTTTTCCTGCTCCTCTTAGCAAGATAAAGAAGATTCAAAGAGAGTGAGATGCCAGCTCCTTTCATTCAGTCAGTAGCTTCAATCATTTCTGGACGTTTTTCAATGGCAAAAATCAATGAAAATTGTAAATGCACAAACAGTAATTTCTCCGCATTGCAAGGTGCAATTCTGAAATTTTTTGCTTTTTCCTGCTCCTATTAGCATGATAAAGAAGATTGAAAGAGAGTGAGATGCCAGCTCCTTTCATTCAGTCAGTAGCTTCAAACATTTCTGGTATATGAATAACATGATGTTTTTCAATGGCAAAAATCAATGAATATTGTAAATGCACAAACAGTAATTTCTCCGCATTGCAAGGTGCAATTCTGAAATTTTTTGCTTTTTCCTGCTCCTCTTAGCATGATAAAGAAGATTCAAAGAGAGTGAGATGCCAGCTCCTTTCATTCAGTCAGTAGCTTCAATCATTTCTGGACGTTTTTCAATGGGAAAAATCAATGAATATTGTAAATGCACAAACAGTAATTTCTCCGCATTGCAAGGTGCAATTCTGAAATTTTTTGCTTTTTCCTGCTCCTCTTAGCATGATAAAGAAGATTCAAAGAGAGTGAGATGCCAGCTCCTTTCATTCAGTCAGTAGCTTCAATCATTTCTGGACGTTTTTCAATGGCAAAAATCAATGAATATTGTAAATGCACAAACAGTAATTTCTCCGCATTGCAAGGTGCAATTCTGAAATTTTTTGCTTTTTCCTGCTCCTCTTAGCATGATAAAGAAGATTCAAAGAGAGTGAGATGCCAGCTCCTTTCGTTCAGTCAGTAGCTTCAAACATTTCTGGTATATGAATAACATGATGTTTTTCAATGGCAAAAATCAATGAATATTGTAAATGCACAAACAGTAATTTCTCCGCATTGCAAGGTGCAATTCTGAATTTTTTTGCTTTTTCCTGCTCCTCTTAGCATGATAAAGAAGATTCAAAGAGAGTGAGATGCCAGCTCCTTTCATTCAGTCAGTAGCTTCAATCATTTCTGGTATATGAATAACATGATGTTTTTCAATGGCAAAAATCAATGAATATTGTAAATGCACAAACAGTAATTTCTCCGCATTGCAAGGTGCAATTCTGAAATTTTTTGCTTTTTCCTGCTCCTCTTAGCATGATAAAGAAGATTCAAAGAGAGTGAGATGCCAGCTCCTTTCATTCAGTCAGTAGCTTCAAACATTTCTGGTATATGAATAACATGATGATTTTCAATGGCAAAAATCAATGAATATTGTAAATGCACAAACAGTAATTTCTCCGCATTGCAAGGTTCAATTCTGAAATTTTTTGCTTTTTCCTGCTCCTCTTAGCATGATAAAGAAGATTCAAAGAGAGTGAGATGCCAGCTCCTTTCATTTAGTCAGGAGCTTCAATCATTTCTGGTATATGAATAACATGATGTTTTTCAATGGCAAAAATCAATGAATATTGTAAATGCACAAACAGTAATTTCTCCGCATTGCAAGGTGCAATTCTGAAATTTTTTGCTTTTTCCTGCTCCTCTTAGCATGATAAAGAAGATTCAAAGAGAGTGAGATGCCAGCTCCTTTCATTCAGTCAGTAGCTTCAATCATTTCTGGACGTTTTTCAATGGCAAAAATCAATGAATATTGTAAATGCACAAACAGTAATTTCTCCGCATTGCAAGGTGCAATTCTGAAATTTTTTGCTTTTTCCTGCTCCTCTTAGCATGATAAAGAAGATTCAAAGAGAGTGAGATGCCAGCTCCTTTCGTTCAGTCAGTAGCTTCAAACATTTCTGGTATATGAATAACATGATGTTTTTCAATGGCAAAAATCAATGAATATTGTAAATGCACAAACAGTAATTTCTCCGCATTGCATGGTGCAATTCTGAATTTTTTTGCTTTTTCCTGCTCCTCTTAGCAAGATAAAGAAGATTCAAAGAGAGTGAGATGCCAGCTCCTTTCATTCAGTCAGTAGCTTCAATCATTTCTGGACGTTTTTCAATGGCAAAAATCAATGAAAATTGTAAATGCACAAACAGTAATTTCTCCGCATTGCAAGGTGCAATTCTGAAATTTTTTGCTTTTTCCTGCTCCTCTTAGCATGATAAAGAAGATTGAAAGAGAGTGAGATGCCAGCTCCTTTCATTCAGTCAGTAGCTTCAAACATTTCTGGTATATGAATAACATGATGTTTTTCAATGGCAAAAATCAATGAATATTGTAAATGCACAAACAGTAATTTCTCCGCATTGCAAGGTGCAATTCTGAAATCTTTTGCTTTTTCCTGCTCCTCTTAGCATGATAAAGAAGATTCAAAGAGAGTGAGATGCCAGCTCCTTTCATTCAGTCAGTAGCTTCAATCATTTCTGGACGTTTTTCAATGGGAAAAATCAATGAATATTGTAAATGCACAAACAGTAATTTCTCCGCATTGCAAGGTGCAATTCTGAAATTTTTTGCTTTTTCCTGCTCCTCTTAGCATGATAAAGAAGATGCAAAGAGAGTGAGATGCCAGCTCCTTTCATTCAGTCAGTAGCTTCAATCATTTCTGGATGTTTTTCAATGGCAAAAATCAATGAATATTGTAAATGCACAAACAGTAATTTCTCCGCATTGCAAGGTGCAATTCTGAAATTTTTTGCTTTTTCCTGCTCCTCTTAGCATGATAAAGAAGATTCAAAGAGAGTGAGATGCCAGCTCCTTTCATTCAGTCAGTAGCTTCAAACATTTCTGGACGTTTTTCAATGGCAAAAATCAATGAATATTGTAAATGCACAAACAGTAATTTCTCCGCATTGCAATGTGCAATTCTGAAATTTTTTGCTTTTTCCTGCTCCTCTTAGCATGATAAAGAAGATTCAAAGAGAGTGAGATGCCAGCTCCTTTCATTCAGTCAGTAGCTTCAAACATTTCTGGTATATGAATAACATGATGTTTTTCAATGGCAAAAATCAATGAATATTGTAAATGCACAAACAGTAATTTCTCCGCATTGCAAGGTGCAATTCTGAAATTTTATGCTTTTTCCTGCTCCTCTTAGCATGATAAAGAAGATTCAAAGAGAGTGAGATGCCAGCTCCTTTCATTCAGTCAGTAGCTTCAATCATTTCTGGACGTTTTTCAATGGCAAAAATCAATGAATATTGTAAATGCACAAACAGTAATTTCTCCGCATTGCAAGGTGCAATTCTGAAATTTTTTGCTTTTTCCTGCTCCTCTTAGCATGATAAAGAAGATTCAAAGAGAGTGAGATGCCAGCTCCTTTCATTCAGTCAGTAGCTTCAATCATTTCTGGTATATGAATAACATGATCTTTTTCAATGGCAAAAATCAATGAATATTGCAAATGCACAAACAGTAATTTCTCCGCATTGCAAGGTGCAATTCTGAAATTTTTTGCTTTTTCCTGCTCCTCTTAGCATGATAAAGAAGATTCAAAGAGAGTGAGATGCCAGCTCCTTTCATTCAGTCAGTAGCTTCAATCATTTCTGGACGTTTTTCAATGGCAAAAATCAATGAATATTGTAAATGCACAAACAGTAATTTCTCCGCATTGCAAGGTGCAATTCTGAAATTTTTTGCTTTTTCCTGCTCCTCTTAGCATGATAAAGAAGATTCAAAGAGAGTGAGATGCCAGCTCCTTTCATTCAGTCAGTAGCTTCAATCATTTCTGGTATATGAATAACATGATGTTTTTCAATGGCAAAAATCAATGAATATTGTAAATGCACAAACAGTAATTTCTCCGCATTGCAAGGTGCAATTCTGAAATTTTTTGCTTTTTTCTGCTCCTCTTAGCATGATAAAGAAGATTCAAAGAGAGTGAGATGCCAGCTCCTTTCATTCAGTCAGTAGCTTCAAACATTTCTGGTATATGAATAACATGATGTTTTTCAATGGCAAAAATCAATGAATATTGTAAATGCACAAACAGTAATTTCTCCGCATTGCAAGGTGCAATTCTGAAATTTTTTGCTTTTTCCTGCTCCTCTTAGCATGATAAAGAAGATTCAAAGAGAGTGAGATGCCAGCTCCTTTCATTCAGTCAGTAGCTTCAATCATTTCTGGACGTTTTTCAATGGCAAAAATCAATGAATATTGTAAATGCACAAACAGTAATTTCTCCGCATTGCAAGGTGCAATTCTGAAATTTTTTGCTTTTTCCTGCTCCTCTTAGCATGATAAAGAAGATTCAAAGAGAGTGAGATGCCAGCTCCTTTCATTTAGTCAGTAGCTTCAATCATTTCTGGTATATGAATACCATGATGTTTTTCAATGGCAAAAATCAATGAATATTGTAAGTGCACAAACAGTAATTTCTCCGCATTGCAAGGTGCAATTCTGAAATTTTTTGCTTTTTCCTGCTCCTCTTAGCATGATAAAGAAGATTCAAAGAGAGTGAGATGCCAGCTCCTTTCATTTAGTCAGTAGCTTCAATCATTTCTGGACGTTTTTCAATGGCAAAAATCAATGAATATTGTAAGTGCACAAACAGTAATTTCTCCGCATTGCAAGGTGCAATTCTGAAATTTTTTGCTTTTTCCTGCTCCTCTTAGCATGATAAAGAAGATTCAAAGAGAGTGAGATGCCAGCTCCTTTCATTCAGTAAGTAGCTTCAAACATTTCTGGTATATGAATAACATGATGTTTTTCAATGGCAAAAATCAATGAATATTGTAAATGCACAAACAGTAATTTCTCCGCATTGCAAGGTGCAATTCTGAAATTTTTTGCTTTTTCCTGCTCCTCTTAGCATGATAAAGAAGATTCAAAGAGAGTGAGATGCCAGCTCCTTTCATTCAGTCAGTAGCTTCAATCATTTCTGGACGTTTTTCAAAGGCAAAAATCAATGAATATTGTAAATGCACAAACAGTAATTTCTCCGCATTGCAACGTGCAAATCTGAAATTTTTTGCTTTTTCCTGCTCCTCTTAGCATGATAAAGAAGATTCAAAGAGAGTGAGATGCCAGCTCCTTTCATTCAGTCAGTAGCTTCAATCATTTCTGGACGTTTTTCAATGGCAAAAATCAATGAATATTGTAAATGCACAAACAGTAATTTCTCCGCATTGCAAGGTGCAATTCTGAAATTTTTTGCTTTTTCCTGCTCCTCATAGCATGATAAAGAAGATTCAAAGAGAGTGAGATGCCAGCTCCTTTCATTCAGTCAGTAGCTTCAAACATTTCTGGACGTTTTTCAATGGCAAAAATCAATGAATATTGTAAATGCACAAACAGTAATTTCTCCGCATTGCAATGTGCAATTCTGAAATTTTTTGCTTTTTCCTGCTCCTCTTAGCATGATAAAGAAGATTCAAAGAGAGTGAGATGCCAGCTCCTTTCATTCAGTCAGTAGCTTCAAACATTTCTGGTATATGAATAACATGATGTTTTTCAATGGCAAAAATCAATGAATATTGTAAATGCACAAACAGTAATTTCTCCGCATTGCAAGGTGCAATTCTGAAATTTTTTGCTTTTTCCTGCTCCTCTTAGCATGATAAAGAAGATTCAAAGAGAGTGAGATGCCAGCTCCTTTCATTCAGTCAGTAGCTTCAATCATTTCTGGTATATGAATAACATGATGTTTTTCAATGGCAAAAATCAATGAATATTGTAAATGCACAAACAGTAATTTCTCCGCATTGCAAGGTGCAATTCTGAAATTTTTTGCTTTTTCCTGCTCCTCTAAGCATGATAAAGAAGATTCAAAGAGAGTGAGATGCCAGCTCCTTTCATTCAGTCAGTAGCTTCAATCATTTCTGGACGTTTTTCAATGGCAAAAATCAATGAATATTGTAAATGCACAAACAGTAATTTCTCCGCATTGCAAGGTGCAATTCTGAAATTTTTTGCTTTTTCCTGCTCCTCTTAGCATGATAAAGAAGATTCAAAGAGAGTGAGATGCCAGCTCCTTTCATTTAGTCAGTAGCTTCAATCATTTCTGGTATATGAATAACATGATGTTTTTCAATGGCAAAAATCAATGAATATTGTAAGTGCACAAACAGTAATTTCTCCGCATTGCAAGGTGCAATTCTGAAATTTTTTGCTTTTTCCTGCTCCTCTTAGCATGATGAAGAAGATTCAAAGAGAGTGAGATGCCAGCTCCTTTCATTTAGTCAGTAGCTTCAATCATTTCTGGACGTTTTTCAATGGCAAAAATCAATGAATATTGTAAATGCACAAACAGTAATTTCTCCGCATTGCAAGGTGCAATTCTGAAATTTTTTGCTTTTTCCTGCTCCTCTTAGCATGATAAAGAAGATTCAAAGAGAGTGAGATGCCAGCTCCTTTCATTCAGTAAGTAGCTTCAAACATTTCTGGTATATGAATAACATGATGTTTTTCAATGGCAAAAATCAATGAATATTGTAAATGCACAAACAGTAATTTCTCCGCATTGCAAGGTGCAATTCTGAAATTTTTTGCTTTTTCCTGCTCCTCTTAGCATGATAAAGAAGATTCAAAGAGAGTGAGATGCCAGCTCCTTTCATTCAGTCAGTAGCTTCAATCATTTCTGGACGTTTTTCAATGGCAAAAATCAATGAATATTGTAAATGCACAAACAGTAATTTCTCCGCATTGCAAGGTGCAAATCTGAAATTTTTTGCTTTTTCCTGCTCCTCTTAGCATGATAAAGAAGATTCAAAGAGAGTGAGATGCCAGCTCCTTTCATTCAGTCAGTAGCTTCAATCATTTCTGGACGTTTTTCAATGGCAAAAATCAATGAATATTGTAAATGCACAAACAGTAATTTCTCCGCATTGCAAGGTGCAATTCTGAAATTTTTTGCTTTTTCCTGCTCCTCATAGCATGATAAAGAAGATTCAAAGAGAGTGAGATGCCAGCTCCTTTCATTCAGTCAGTAGCTTCAAACATTTCTGGACGTTTTTCAATGGCAAAAATCAATGAATATTGTAAATGCACAAACAGTAATTTCTCCGCATTGCAATGTGCAATTCTGAAATTTTTTGCTTTTTCCTGCTCCTCTTAGCATGATAAAGAAGATTCAAAGAGAGTGAGATGCCAGCTCCTTTCATTCAGTCAGTAGCTTCAAACATTTTTGGTATATGAATAACATGATGTTTTTCAATGGCAAAAATCAATGAATATTGTAAATGCACAAACAGTAATTTCTCCGCATTGCAAGGTGCAATTCTGAAATTTTTTGCTTTTTCCTGCTCCTCTTAGCATGATAAAGAAGATTCAAAGAGAGTGAGATGCCAGCTCCTTTCATTCAGTCAGTAGCTTCAATCATTTCTGGACGTTTTTCAATGGCAAAAATCAATGAATATTGTAAATGCACAAACAGTAATTTCTCCGCATTGCAAGGTGCAATTCTGAAATTTTTTGCTTTTTCCTGCTCCTCTTAGCATGATAAAGAAGATTCAAAGAGAGTGAGATGCCAGTTCCTTTCATTCAGTCAATAGCTTCAATCATTTCTGGTATATGAATAACATGATGTTTTTCAATGGCAAAAATCAATGAATATTGTAAATGCACAAACAGTAATTTCTCCGCATTGCAAGGTGCAATTCTGAAATTTTTTGCTTTTTCCTGCTCCTCTTAGCATGATAAAGAAGATTCAAAGAGAGTGAGATGCCAGCTCCTTTCATTCAGTCAGTAGCTTCAATCATTTCTGAACGTTTTTCAATGGCAAAAATCAATGAATATTGTAAATGCACAAACAGTAATTTCTCCGCATTGCAAGGTGCAATTCTGAAATTTTTTGCTTTTTCCTGCTCCTCTTAGCATGATAAAGAAGATTCAAAGAGAGTGAGATGCCAGCTCCTTTCATTCAGTCAGTAGCTTCAATCATTTCTGGTATATGAATAACATGATGTTTTTCAATGGCAAAAATCAATGAATATTGTAAATGCACAAACAGTAATTTCTCCGCATTGCAAGGTGCAATTCTGAAATTTTTTGCTTTTTCCTGCTCCTCTTAGCATGATAAAGAAGATTCAAAGAGAGTGAGATGCCAGCTCCTTTCATTCAGTCAGTAGCTTCAATCATTTCTGGACGTTTTTCAAAGACAAAAATCAATGAATATTGTAAATGCACAAACAGTAATTTCTCCGCATTGCAAGGTGCAATTCTGAAATTTTTTGCTTTTTCCTGCTCCTCTTAGCATGATAAAGAAGATTCAAAGAGAGTGAGATGCCAGCTCCTTTCATTCAGTCAGTAGCTTCAATCATTTCTGGTATATGAATAACATGATGTTTTTCAATGTCAAAAATCAATGAATATTGTAAATGCACAAACAGTAATTTCTCCGCATTGCAAGGTGCAATTCTGAAATTTTTTGCTTTTTCCTGCTCCTCTTAGCATGATAAAGAAGATTCAAAGAGAGTGAGATGCCAGCTCCTTTCATTCAGTCAGTAGCTTCAAACATTTCTGGTATATGAATAACATGATGTTTTTCAATGGCAAAAATCAATGAATATTGTAAATGCACAAACAGTAATTTCTCCGCATTACAAGGTGCAATTCTGAAATTTTTTGCTTTTTCCTGCTCCTCTTAGCATGATAAAGAAGATTCAAAGAGAGTGAGATGCCAGCTCCTTTCATTCAGTCAGTAGCTTCAATCATTTCTGGACGTTTTTCAATGGCAAAAATCAATGAATATTGTAAATGCACAAACAGTAATTTCTCCGCATTGCAAGGTGCAATTCTGAAATTTTTTGCTTTTTCCTGCTCCTCTTAGCATGATAAAGAAGATTCAAAGAGAGTGAGATGCCAGCTCCTTTCATTTAGTCAGTAGCTTCAATCATTTCTGGTATATGAATAACATGATGTTTTTCAATGGCAAAAATCAATGAATATTGTAAGTGCACAAACAGTAATTTCTCCGCAATGCAAGGTGCAATTCTGAAATTTTTTGCTTTTTCCTGCTCTTCTTAGCATGATAAAGAAGATTCAAAGAGAGTGAGATGCCAGCTCCTTTCATTTAGTCAGTAGCTTCAATCATTTCTGGACGTTTTTCAATGGCAAAAATCAATGAATATTGTAAATGCACAAACAGTAATTTCTCCGCATTGCAAGGTGCAATTCTGAAATTTTTTGCTTTTTCCTGCTCCTCTTAGCATGATAAAGAAGATTCAAAGAGAGTGAGATGCCAGCTCCTTTCATTCAGTAAGTAGCTTCAAACATTTCTGGTATATGAATAACATGATGTTTTTCAATGGCAAAAATCAATGAATATTGTAAATGCACAAACAGTAATTTCTCCGCATTGCAAGGTGCAATTCTGAAATTTTTTGCTTTTTCCTGCTCCTCTTAGCATGATAAAGAAGATTCAAAGAGAGTGAGATGCCAGCTCCTTTCATTCAGTCAGTAGCTTCAATCATTTCTGGACGTTTTTCAAAGGCAAAAATCAATGAATATTGTAAATGCACAAACAGTAATTTCTCCGCATTGCAAGGTGCAAATCTGAAATTTTTTGCTTTTTCCTGCTCCTCTTAGCATGATAAAGAAGATTCAAAGAGAGTGAGATGCCAGCTCCTTTCATTCAGTCAGTAGCTTCAATCATTTCTGGACGTTTTTCAATGGCAAAAATCAATGAATATTGTAAATGCACAAACAGTAATTTCTCCGCATTGCAAGGTGCAATTCTGAAATTTTTTGCTTTTTCCTGCTCCTCATAGCATGATAAAGAAGATTCAAAGAGAGTGAGATGCCAGCTCCTTTCATTCAGTCAGTAGCTTCAAACATTTCTGGACGTTTTTCAATGGCAAAAATCAATGAATATTGTAAATGCACAAACAGTAATTTCTCCGCATTGCAATGTGCAATTCTGAAATTTTTTGCTTTTTCCTGCTCCTCTTAGCATGATAAAGAAGATTCAAAGAGAGTGAGATGCCAGCTCCTTTCATTCAGTCAGTAGCTTCAAACATTTCTGGTATATGAATAACATGATGTTTTTCAATGGCAAAAATCAATGAATATTGTAAATGCACAAACAGTAATTTCTCCGCATTGCAAGGTGCAATTCTGAAATTTTTTGCTTTTTCCTGCTCCTCTTAGCATGATAAAGAAGATTCAAAGAGAGTGAGATGCCAGCTCCTTTCATTCAGTCAGTAGCTTCAATCATTTCTGGACGTTTTTCAATGGCAAAAATCAATGAATATTGTAAATGCACAAACAGTAATTTCTCCGCATTGCAAGGTGCAATTCTGAAATTTTTTGCTTTTTCCTGCTCCTCTTAGCATGATAAAGAAGATTCAAAGAGAGTGAGATGCCAGCTCCTTTCATTCAGTCAGTAGCTTCAATCATTTCTGGACGTTTTTCAATGGCAAAAATCAATGAATATTGTAAATGCACAAACAGTAATTTCTCCGCATTGCAAGGTGCAATTCTGAAATTTTTTGCTTTTTCCTGCTCCTCTTAGCATGATAAAGAAGATTCAAAGAGAGTGAGATGCCAGCTCCTTTCATTCAGTCAGTAGCTTCAATCATTTCTGGTATATGAATAACATGATGTTTTTCAATGGCAAAAATCAATGAATATTGTAAATGCACAAACAGTAATTTCTCCGTATTGCAAGGTGCAATTCTGAAATTTTTTCCTTTTTCCTGCTCCTCTTAGCATGATAAAGAAGATTCAAAGAGAGTGAGATGCCAGCTCCTTTCATTCAGTCACTAGCTTCAAACATTTCTGGTATATGAATAACATGATGTTTTTCAATGGCAAAAATCAATGAATATTGTAAATGCACAAACAGTAATTTCTCCGCATTGCAAGGTGCAATTCTGAAATTTTTTGCTTTTTCCTGCTCCTCTTAGCATGATAAAGAAGATTCAAAGAGAGTGAGATGCCAGCTCCTTTCATTCAGTCAGTAGCTTCAATCATTTCTGGACGTTTTTCAATGGCAAAAATCAATGAATATTGTAAATGCACAAACAGTAATTTCTCCACATTGCAAGGTGCAATTCTGAAATTTTTTGCTTTTTCCTGCTCCTCTTAGCATGATAAAGAAGATTCAAAGAGAGTGAGATGCCAGCTCCTTTCATTCAGTCAGTAGCTTCAATCATTTCTGGACGTTTTTCAATGGCAAAAATCAATGAATATTGTAAATGCACAAACAGTAATTTCTCCGCATTGCAAGGTGCAATTCTGAAATTTTTTGCTTTTTCCTGCTCCTCTTAGCATGATAAAGAAGATTCAAAGAGAGTGAGATGCCAGCTCCTTTCATTCAGTCAGTAGCTTCAAACATTTCTGGTATATGAATAACATGATGTTTTTCAATGGCAAAAATCAATGAATATTGTAAATGCACAAACAGTAATTTCTCAGTATTGCAAGGTGCAATTCTGAAATTTTTTGCTTTTTCCTGCTCCTCTTAGCATGATAAAGAAGATTCAAAGAGAGTGAGATGCCAGCTCCTTTCATTCAGTCAGTAGCTTCAATCATTTCTGGACGTTTTTCAATGGCAAAAATCAATGAATATTGTAAATGCACAAACAGTAATTTCTCCGCATTGCAAGGTGCAATTCTGAAATTTTTTGCTTTTTCCTGCTCCTCTTAGCATGATAAAGAAGATTCAAAGAGAGTGAGATGCCAGCTCCTTTCATTCAGTCAGTAGCTTCAAACATTTCTGGTATATGAATAACATGATGTTTTTCAATGGCAAAAATCAATGAATATTGTAAATGCACAAACAGTAATTTCTCTGCATTGCAAGGTGCAATTCTGAAATTTTTTGCTTTTTCCTGCTCCTCTTAGCATGATAAAGAAGATTCAAAGAGAGTGAGATGCCAGCTCCTTTCATTCAGTCAGTAGCTTCAATCATTTCTGGACGTTTTTCAATGGCAAAAATCAATGAATATTGTAAATGCACAAACAGTAATTTCTCCGCATTGCAAGGTGCAATTCTGAAATTTTTTGCTTTTTCCTGCTCCTCTTAGCATGATAAAGAAGATTCAAAGAGAGTGAGATGCCAGCTCCTTTCATTCAGTCAGTAGCTTCAATCATTTCTGGTATATGAATAACATGATGTTTTTCAATGGCAAAAATCAATGAATATTGTAAATGCACAAACAGTAATTTCTCCGCATTGCAAGGTGCAATTCTGAAATTTTTTGCTTTTTCCTGCTCCTCTTAGCATGATAAAGAAGATTCAAAGAGAGTGAGATGCCAGCTCCTTTCATTCAGTCAGTAGCTTCAATCATTTCTGGTATATGAATAACATGATGTTTTTCAATGGCAAAAATCAATGAATATTGTAAATGCACAAACAGTAATTTCTCCGCATTGCAAGGTGCAATTCTGAAATTTTTTGCTTTTTAGTGCTCCTCTTAGCATGATAAAGAAGATTCAAAGAGAGTGAGATGCCAGCTCCTTTCATTCAGTCAGTAGCTTCAAACATTTCTGGTATATGAATAACATGATGTTTTTCAATGGCAAAAATCAATGAATATTGTAAATGCACAAACAGTAATTTCTCCGCATTGCAAGGTGCAATTCTGAAATTTTTTGCTTTTTCCTGCTCCTCTTAGCATGATAAAGAAGATTCAAAGAGAGTGAGATGCCAGCTCCTTTCATTCAGTCAGTAGCTTCAATCATTTCTGGACGTTTTTCAATGGCAAAAATCAATGAATATTGTAAATGCACAAACAGTAATTTCTCCGCATTGCAAGGTGCAATTCTGAAATTTTTTGCTTTTTCCTGCTCCTCTTAGCATGATAAAGAAGATTCAAAGAGAGTGAGATGCCAGGTCCTTTCATTCAGTCAGTAGCTTCAATCATTTCTGGTATATGAATAACATGATGTTTTTCAATGGCAAAAATCAATGAATATTGTAAATGCACAAACAGTAATTTCTCCGCATTGCAAGGTGCAATTCTGAAATTTTTTGCTTTTTCCTGCTCCTCTTAGCATGATAAAGAAGATTCAAAGAGAGTGAGATGCCAGCTCCTTTCATTCAGTCAGTAGCTTCAAACATATCTGGTATATGAATAACATGATGTTTTTCAATGGCAAAAATCAATGAATATTGTAAATGCACAAACAGTAATTTCTCCGCATTGCAAGGTGCAATTCTGAAATTTTTTGCTTTTTCCTGCTCCTCTTAGCATGATAAAGAAGATTCAAAGAGATTGAGATGCCAGCTCCTTTCATTCAGTCAGTAGCTTCAATCATTTCTGGACGTTTTTCAATGGCAAAAATCAATGAATATTGTAAATGCACAAACAGTAATTTCTCCGCATTTCAAGGTGCAATTCTGAAATTTTTTGCTTTTTCCTGCTCCTTTTAGCATGATAAAGAAGATTTAAAGAGAGTGAGATGCCAGCTCCTTTCATTCAGTCAGTAGCTTCAAACATTTCTGGTATATGAATAACATGATGTTTTTCAATGGCAAAAATCAATGAATATTGTAAATGCAAAAACAGGAATTTCTCCGCATTGCAAGGTGTAATTCTGAAATTTTTTGCTTTTTCCTGCTCCTCTTAGCATGATAAAGAAGATTCAAAGAGAGTGAGATGCCAGCTCCTTTCATTCAGTCAGTAGCTTCAATCATTTCTGGACGTTTTTCAATGGCAAAAATCAATGAATATTGTAAATGCACAAACAGTAATTTCTCCGCATTTCAAGGTGCAATTCTGAAATTTTTTGCTTTTTCCTGCTCCTCTTAGCATGATAAAGAAGATTCAAAGAGAGTGAGATGCCAGCTCCTTTCATTTAGTCAGTAGCTTCAATCATTTCTGGTATATGAATAACATGATGTTTTTCAATGGCAAAAATCAAAGAATATTGTAAGTGCACAAACAGTAATTTCTCAGCATTGCAAGGTGCAATTCTGAAATTTTTTGCTTTTTCCTGCTCCTCTTAGCATGATAAAGAAGATTCAAAGAGAGTGAGATGCCAGCTCCTTTCATTTAGTCAGTAGCTTCAATCATTTCTGGACGTTTTTCAATGGCAAAAATCAATGAATATTGTAAATGCACAAACAGTAATTTCTCCGCATTGCAAGGTGCAATTCTGAAATTTTTTGCTTTTTCCTGCTCCTCTTAGCATGATAAAGAAGATTCAAAGAGAGTGAGATGCCAGCTCCTTTCATTCAGTAAGTAGCTCCAAACATTTCTGGTATATGAATAACATGATGTTTTTCAATGGCAAAAATCAATGAATATTGTAAATGCACAAACAGTAATTTCTCCGCATTGCAAGGTGCAATTCTGAAATTTTTTGCTTTTTCCTGCTCCTCTTAGCATGATAAAGAAGATTCAAAGAGAGTGAGATGCCAGCTCCTTTCATTCAGTCAGTAGCTTCAAACATTTCTGGTATATGAATAACATGATGTTTTTCAATGGCAAAAATCAATGAATATTGTAAATGCACAAACAGTAATTTCTCTGCATTGCAAGGTGCAATTCTGAAATTTTTTGCTTTTTCCTGCTCCTCTTAGCATGATAAAGAAGATTCAAAGAGAGTGAGATGCCAGCTCCTTTCATTCAGTCAGTAGCTTCAATCATTTCTGGACGTTTTTCAATGGCAAAAATCAATGAATATTGTAAATGCACAAACAGTAATTTCTCCGCATTGCAAGGTGCAATTCTGAAATTTTTTGCTTTTTCCTGCTCCTCTTAGCATGATAAAGAAGATTCAAAGAGAGTGAGATGCCAGCTCCTTTCATTCAGTCAGTAGCTTCAATCATTTCTGGTATATGAATAACATGATGTTTTTCAATGGCAAAAATCAATGAATATTGTAAATGCACAAACAGTAATTTCTCCGCATTGCAAGGTGCAATTCTGAAATTTTTTGCTTTTTCCTGCTCCTCTTAGCATGATAAAGAAGATTCAAAGAGAGTGAGATGCCAGCTCCTTTCATTCAGTCAGTAGCTTCAATCATTTCTGGTATATGAATAACATGATGTTTTTCAATGGCAAAAATCAATGAATATTGTAAATGCACAAACAGTAATTTCTCCGCATTGCAAGGTGCAATTCTGAAATTTTTTGCTTTTTAGTGCTCCTCTTAGCATGATAAAGAAGATTCAAAGAGAGTGAGATGCCAGCTCCTTTCATTCAGTCAGTAGCTTCAAACATTTCTGGTATATGAATAACATGATGTTTTTCAATGGCAAAAATCAATGAATATTGTAAATGCACAAACAGTAATTTCTCCGCATTGCAAGGTGCAATTCTGAAATTTTTTGCTTTTTCCTGCTCCTCTTAGCATGATAAAGAAGATTCAAAGAGAGTGAGATGCCAGCTCCTTTCATTCAGTCAGTAGCTTCAATCATTTCTGGACGTTTTTCAATGGCAAAAATCAATGAATATTGTAAATGCACAAACAGTAATTTCTCCGCATTGCAAGGTGCAATTCTGAAATTTTTTGCTTTTTCCTGCTCCTCTTAGCATGATAAAGAAGATTCAAAGAGAGTGAGATGCCAGGTCCTTTCATTCAGTCAGTAGCTTCAATCATTTCTGGTATATGAATAACATGATGTTTTTCAATGGCAAAAATCAATGAATATTGTAAATGCACAAACAGTAATTTCTCCGCATTGCAAGGTGCAATTCTGAAATTTTTTGCTTTTTCCTGCTCCTCTTAGCATGATAAAGAAGATTCAAAGAGAGTGAGATGCCAGCTCCTTTCATTCAGTCAGTAGCTTCAAACATATCTGGTATATGAATAACATGATGTTTTTCAATGGCAAAAATCAATGAATATTGTAAATGCACAAACAGTAATTTCTCCGCATTGCAAGGTGCAATTCTGAAATTTTTTGCTTTTTCCTGCTCCTCTTAGCATGATAAAGAAGATTCAAAGAGATTGAGATGCCAGCTCCTTTCATTCAGTCAGTAGCTTCAATCATTTCTGGACGTTTTTCAATGGCAAAAATCAATGAATATTGTAAATGCACAAACAGTAATTTCTCCGCATTTCAAGGTGCAATTCTGAAATTTTTTGCTTTTTCCTGCTCCTTTTAGCATGATAAAGAAGATTTAAAGAGAGTGAGATGCCAGCTCCTTTCATTCAGTCAGTAGCTTCAAACATTTCTGGTATATGAATAACATGATGTTTTTCAATGGCAAAAATCAATGAATATTGTAAATGCAAAAACAGGAATTTCTCCGCATTGCAAGGTGTAATTCTGAAATTTTTTGCTTTTTCCTGCTCCTCTTAGCATGATAAAGAAGATTCAAAGAGAGTGAGATGCCAGCTCCTTTCATTCAGTCAGTAGCTTCAATCATTTCTGGACGTTTTTCAATGGCAAAAATCAATGAATATTGTAAATGCACAAACAGTAATTTCTCCGCATTTCAAGGTGCAATTCTGAAATTTTTTGCTTTTTCCTGCTCCTCTTAGCATGATAAAGAAGATTCAAAGAGAGTGAGATGCCAGCTCCTTTCATTTAGTCAGTAGCTTCAATCATTTCTGGTATATGAATAACATGATGTTTTTCAATGGCAAAAATCAAAGAATATTGTAAGTGCACAAACAGTAATTTCTCAGCATTGCAAGGTGCAATTCTGAAATTTTTTGCTTTTTCCTGCTCCTCTTAGCATGATAAAGAAGATTCAAAGAGAGTGAGATGCCAGCTCCTTTCATTTAGTCAGTAGCTTCAATCATTTCTGGACGTTTTTCAATGGCAAAAATCAATGAATATTGTAAATGCACAAACAGTAATTTCTCCGCATTGCAAGGTGCAATTCTGAAATTTTTTGCTTTTTCCTGCTCCTCTTAGCATGATAAAGAAGATTCAAAGAGAGTGAGATGCCAGCTCCTTTCATTCAGTAAGTAGCTCCAAACATTTCTGGTATATGAATAACATGATGTTTTTCAATGGCAAAAATCAATGAATATTGTAAATGCACAAACAGTAATTTCTCCGCATTGCAAGGTGCAATTCTGAAATTTTTTGCTTTTTCCTGCTCCTCTTAGCATGTTAAAGAAGATTCAAAGAGAGTGAGATGCCAGCTCCTTTCATTCAGTCAGTAGCTTCAATCATTTCTGGACGTTTTTCAAAGGCAAAAATCAATGAATATTGTAAATGCACAAACAGTAATTTCTCCGCATTGCAAGGTGCAAATCTGAAATTTTTTGCTTTTTCCTGCTCCTCTTAGCATGATAAAGAAGATTCAAAGAGAGTGAGATGCCAGCTCCTTTCATTCAGTCAGTAGCTTCAATCATTTCTGGACGTTTTTCAATGGCAAAAATCAATGAATATTGTAAATGCACAAACAGAAATTTCTCCGCATTGCAAGGTGCAATTCTGAAATTTTTTGCTTTTTCCCGCTCCTCTTAGCATGATAAAGAAGATTCAAAGAGAGTGAGATGCCAGCTCCTTTCATTCAGTCAGTAGCTTCAAACATTTCTGGTATATGAATAACATGATGTTTTTCAATGGCAAAAATCAATGAATATTGTAAATGCACAAACAGTAATTTCTCAGTATTGCAAGGTGCAATTCTGAAATTTTTTGCTTTTTCCTGCTCCTCTTAGCATGATAAAGAAGATTCAAAGAGAGTGAGATGCCAGCTCCTTTCATTCAGTCAGTAGCTTCAATCATTTCTGGACGTTTTTCAATGGCAAAAATCAATGAATATTGTAAATGCACAAACAGTAATTTCTCCGTATTGCAAGGTGCAATTCTGAAATTTTTTGCTTTTTCCTGCTCCTCTTAGCATGATAAAGAAGATTCAAAGAGAGTGAGATGCCAGCTCCTTTCATTCAGTCAGTAGCTTCAAACATTTCTGGTATATGAATAACATGATGTTTTTCAATGGCAAAAATCAATGAATATTGTAAATGCACAAACAGTAATTTCTCTGCATTGCAAGGTGCAATTCTGAAATTTTTTGCTTTTTCCTGCTCCTCTTAGCATGATAAAGAAGATTCAAAGAGAGTGAGATGCCAGCTCCTTTCATTCAGTCAGTAGCTTCAGACATTTCTGGACGTTTTTCAATGGCAAAAATCAATGAATATTGTAAATGCACAAACAGTAATTTCTCCGCATTGCAAGGTGCAATTCTGAAATTTTTTGCTTTTTCCTGCTCCTCTTAGCATGATAAAGAAGATTCAAAGAGAGTGAGATGCCAGCTCCTTTCATTCAGTCAGTAGCTTCAATCATTTCTGGTATATGAATAACATGATGTTTTTCAATGGCAAAAATCAATGAATATTGTAAATGCACAAACAGTAATTTCTCCGCATTGCAAGGTGCAATTCTGAAATTTTTTGCTTTTTCCTGCTCCTCTTAGCATGATAAAGAAGATTCAAAGAGAGTGAGATGCCAGCTCCTTTCATTCAGTCAGTAGCTTCAATCATTTCTGGTATATGAATAACATGATGTTTTTCAATGGCAAAAATCAATGAATATTGTAAATGCACAAACAGTAATTTCTCCGCATTGCAAGGTGCAATTCTGAAATTTTTTGCTTTTTAGTGCTCCTCTTAGCATGATAAAGAAGATTCAAAGAGAGTGAGATGCCAGCTCCTTTCATTCAGTCAGTAGCTTCAAACATTTCTGGTATATGAATAACATGATGTTTTTCAATGGCAAAAATCAATGAATATTGTAAATGCACAAACAGTAATTTCTCCGCATTGCAAGGTGCAATTCTGAAATTTTTTGCTTTTTCCTGCTCCTCTTAGCATGATAAAGAAGATTCAAAGAGAGTGAGATGCCAGCTCCTTTCATTCAGTCAGTAGCTTCAATCATTTCTGGACGTTTTTCAATGGCAAAAATCAATGAATATTGTAAATGCACAAACAGTAATTTCTCCGCATTGCAAGGTGCAATTCTGAAATTTTTTGCTTTTTCCTGCTCCTCTTAGCATGATAAAGAAGATTCAAAGAGAGTGAGATGCCAGGTCCTTTCATTCAGTCAGTAGCTTCAATCATTTCTGGTATATGAATAACATGATGTTTTTCAATGGCAAAAATCAATGAATATTGTAAATGCACAAACAGTAATTTCTCCGCATTGCAAGGTGCAATTCTGAAATTTTTTGCTTTTTCCTGCTCCTCTTAGCATGATAAAGAAGATTCAAAGAGAGTGAGATGCCAGCTCCTTTCATTCAGTCAGTAGCTTCAAACATATCTGGTATATGAATAACAAGATGTTTTTCAATGGCAAAAATCAATGAATATTGTAAATGCACAAACAGTAATTTCTCCGCATTGCAAGGTGCAATTCTGAAATTTTTTGCTTTTTCCTGCTCCTCTTAGCATGATAAAGAAGATTCAAAGAGATTGAGATGCCAGCTCCTTTCATTCAGTCAGTAGCTTCAATCATTTCTGGACGTTTTTCAATGGCAAAAATCAATGAATATTGTAAATGCACAAACAGTAATTTCTCCGCATTTCAAGGTGCAATTCTGAAATTTTTTGCTTTTTCCTGCTCCTTTTAGCATGATAAAGAAGATTTAAAGAGAGTGAGATGCCAGCTCCTTTCATTCAGTCAGTAGCTTCAAACATTTCTGGTATATGAATAACATGATGTTTTTCAATGGCAAAAATCAATGAATATTGTAAATGCAAAAACAGGAATTTCTCCGCATTGCAAGGTGTAATTCTGAAACTTTTTGCTTTTTCCTGCTCCTCTTAGCATGATAAAGAAGATTCAAAGAGAGTGAGATGCCAGCTCCTTTCATTCAGTCAGTAGCTTCAATCATTTCTGGACGTTTTTCAATGGCAAAAATCAATGAATATTGTAAATGCACAAACAGTAATTTCTCCGCATTGCAAGGTGCAATTCTGAAATTTTTTGCTTTTTACTGCTCCTCTTAGCATGATAAAGAAGATTCAAAGAGAGTGAGATGCCAGCTCCTTTCATTTAGTCAGTAGCTTCAATCATTTCTGGTATATGAATAACATGATGTTTTTCAATGGCAAAAATCAATGAATATTGTAAGTGCACAAACAGTAATTTCTCCGCATTGCAAGGTGCAATTCTGAAATTTTTTGCTTTTTCCTGCTCCTCTTAGCATGATAAAGAAGATTCAAAGAGAGTGAGATGCCAGCTCCTTTCATTTAGTCAGTAGCTTCAAACATTTCTGGACGTTTTTCAATGGCAAAAATCAATGAATATTGTAAATGCACAAACAGTAATTTCTCCGCATTGCAAGGTGCAATTCTGAAATTTTTTGCTTTTTCCTGCTCCTCTTAGCATGATAAAGAAGATTCAAAGAGAGTGAGATGCCAGCTCCTTTCATTCAGTAAGTAGCTCCAAACATTTCTGGTATATGAATAACATGATGTTTTTCAATGGCAAAAATCAATGAATATTGTAAATGCACAAACAGTAATTTCTCCGCATTGCAAGGTGCAATTCTGAAATTTTTTGCTTTTTCCTGCTCCTCTTAGCATGTTAAAGAAGATTCAAAGAGAGTGAGATGCCAGCTCCTTTCATTCAGTCAGTAGCTTCAATCATTTCTGGACGTTTTTCAAAGGCAAAAATCAATGAATATTGTAAATGCACAAACAGTAATTTCTCCGCATTGCAAGGTGCAAATCTGAAATTTTTTGCTTTTTCCTGCTCCTCAGCATGATAAAGAAGATTCAAAGAGAGTGAGATGCCAGCTCCTTTCATTCAGTCAGTAGCTTCAATCATTTCTGGACGTTTTTCAATGGCAAAAATCAATGAATATTGTAAATGCACAAACAGTAATTTCTCCGCATTGCAAGGTGCAATTCTGAAATTTTTTGCTTTTTCCTGCTCCTCTTAGCATGATAAAGAAGATTCAAAGAGAGTGAGATGCCAGCTCCTTTCATTTAGTCAGTAGCTTCAATCATTTCTGGTATATGAATAACATGATGTTTTTCAATGGCAAAAATCAATGAATATTGTAAGTGCACAAACAGTAATTTCTCCGCATTGCAAGGTGCAATTCTGAAATTTTTTGCTTTTTCCTGCTCCTCTTAGCATGATAAAGAAGATTCAAAGAGAGTGAGATGCCAGCTCCTTTCATTTAGTCAGTAGCTTCAATCATTTCTGGACGTTTTTCAATGGCAAAAATCAATGAATATTGTAAATGCACAAACAGTAATTTCTCCGCATTGCAAGGTGCAATTCTGAAATTTTTTGCTTTTTCCTGCTCCTCTTAGCATGATAAAGAAGATTCAAAGAGAGTGAGATGCCAGCTCCTTTCATTCAGTAAGTAGCTTCAAACATTTCTGGTATATGAATAACATGATGTTTTTCAATGGCAAAAATCAATGAATATTGTAAATGCACAAACAGTAATTTCTCCGCATTGCAAGGTGCAATTCTGAAATTTTTTGCTTTTTCCTGCTCCTCTTAGCATGATAAAGAAGATTCAAAGAGAGTGAGATGCCAGCTCCTTTCATTCAGTCAGTAGCTTCAATCATTTCTGGACGTTTTGCAAAGGCAAAAATCAATGAATATTGTAAATGCACAAACAGTAATTTCTCCGCATTGCAAGGTGCAAATCTGAAATTTTTTGCTTTTTCCTGCTCCTCTTAGCATGATAAAGAAGATTCAAAGAGAGTGAGATGCCAGCTCCTTTCATTCAGTCAGTAGCTTCAATCATTTCTGGACGTTTTTCAATGGCAAAAATCAATGAATATTGTAAATGCACAAACAGTAATTTCTCCGCATTGCAAGGTGCAATTCTGAAATTTTTTGCTTTTTCCTGCTCCTCATAGCATGATAAAGAAGATTCAAAGAGAGTGAGATGCCAGCTCCTTTCATTCAGTCAGTAGCTTCAAACATTTCTGGACGTTTTTCAATGGCAAAAATCAATGAATATTGTAAATGCACAAACAGTAATTTCTCCGCATTGCAATGTGCAATTCTGAAATTTTTTGCTTTTTCCTGCTCCTCTTAGCATGATAAAGAAGATTCAAAGAGAGTGAGATGCCAGCTCCTTTCATTCAGTCAGTAGCTTCAAACATTTTTGGTATATGAATAACATGATGTTTTTCAATGGCAAAAATCAATGAATATTGTAAATGCACAAACAGTAATTTCTCCGCATTGCAAGGTGCAATTCTGAAATTTTTTGCTTTTTCCTGCTCCTCTTAGCATGATAAAGAAGATTCAAAGAGAGTGAGATGCCAGCTCCTTTCATTCAGTCAGTAGCTTCAATCATTTCTGGACGTTTTTCAATGGCAAAAATCAATGAATGTTGTAAATGCACAAACAGTAATTTCTCCGCATTGCAAGGTGCAATTCTGAAATTTTTTGCTTTTTCCTGCTCCTCTTAGCATGATAAAGAAGATTCAAAGAGAGTGAGATGCCAGCTCCTTTCATTCAGTCAATAGCTTCAATCATTTCTGGTATATGAATAACATGATGTTTTTCAATGGCAAAAATCAATGAATATTGTAAATGCACAAACAGTAATTTCTCCGCATTGCAAGGTGCAATTCTGAAATTTTTTGCTTTTTCCTGCTCCTCTTAGCATGATAAAGAAGATTCAAAGAGAGTGAGATGCCAGCTCCTTTCATTCAGTCAGTAGCTTCAATCATTTCTGGACGTTTTTCAAAGACAAAAATCAATGAATATTGTAAATGCACAAACAGTAATTTCTCCGCATTGCAAGGTGCAATTCTGAAATTTTTTGCTTTTTCCTGCTCCTCTTAGCATGATAAAGAAGATTCAAAGAGAGTGAGATGCCAGCTCCTTTCATTCAGTCAGTAGCTTCAATCATTTCTGGTATATGAATAACATGATGTTTTTCAATGGCAAAAATCAATGAATATTGTAAATGCACAAACAGTAATTTCTCCGCATTGCAAGGTGCAACTCTGAAATTTTTTGCTTTTTCCTGCTCCTCTTAGCATGATAAAGAAGATTCAAAGAGAGTGAGATGCCAGCTCCTTTCATTCAGTCAGTAGCTTCAAACATTTCTGGTATATGAATAACATGATGTTTTTCAATGGCAAAAATCAATGAATATTGTAAATGCACAAACAGTAATTTCTCCGCATTACAAGGTGCAATTCTGAAATTTTTTGCTTTTTCCTGCTCCTCTTAGCATGATAAAGAAGATTCAAAGAGAGTGAGATGCCAGCTCCTTTCATTCAGTCAGTAGCTTCAATCATTTCTGGACGTTTTTCAATGGCAAAAATCAATGAATATTGTAAATGCACAAACAGTAATTTCTCCGCATTGCAAGGTGCAATTCTGAAATTTTTTGCTTTTTCCTGCTCCTCTTAGCATGATAAAGAAGATTCAAAGAGAGTGAGATGCCAGCTCCTTTCATTTAGTCAGTAGCTTCAATCATTTCTGGTATATGAATAACATGATGTTTTTCAATGGCAAAAATCAATGAATATTGTAAGTGCACAAACAGTAATTTCTCCGCAATGCAAGGTGCAATTCTGAAATTTTTTGCTTTTTCCTGCTCCTCTTAGCATGATAAAGAAGATTCAAAGAGAGTGAGATGCCAGCTCCTTTCATTTAGTCAGTAGCTTCAATCATTTCTGGACGTTTTTCAATGGCAAAAATCAATGAATATTGTAAATGCACAAACAGTAATTTCTCCGCATTGCAAGGTGCAATTCTGAAATTTTTTGCTTTTTCCTGCTCCTCTTAGCATGATAAAGAAGATTCAAAGAGAGTGAGATGCCAGCTCCTTTCATTCAGTAAGTAGCTTCAAACATTTCTGGTATATGAATAACATGATGTTTTTCAATGGCAAAAATCAATGAATATTGTAAATGCACAAACAGTAATTTCTCCGCATTGCAAGGTGCAATTCTGAAATTTTTTGCTTTTTCCTGCTCCTCTTAGCATGATAAAGAAGATTCAAAGAGAGTGAGATGCCAGCTCCTTTCATTCAGTCAGTAGCTTCAATCATTTCTGGACGTTTTTCAAAGGCAAAAATCAATGAATATTGTAAATGCACAAACAGTAATTTCTCCGCATTGCAAGGTGCAAATCTGAAATTTTTTGCTTTTTCCTGCTCCTCTTAGCATGATAAAGAAGATTCAAAGAGAGTGAGATGCCAGCTCCTTTCATTCAGTCAGTAGCTTCAATCATTTCTGCACGTTTTTCAATGGCAAAAATCAATGAATATTGTAAATGCACAAACAGTAATTTCTCCGCATTGCAAGGTGCAATTCTGAAATTTTTTGCTTTTTCCTGCTCCTCATAGCATGATAAAGAAGATTCAAAGAGAGTGAGATGCCAGCTCCTTTCATTCAGTCAGTAGCTTCAAACATTTCTGGACGTTTTTCAATGGCAAAAATCAATGAATATTGTAAATGCACAAACAGTAATTTCTCCGCATTGCAATGTGCAATTCTGAAATTTTTTGCTTTTTCCTGCTCCTCTTAGCATGATAAAGAAGATTCAAAGAGAGTGAGATGCCAGCTCCTTTCATTCAGTCAGTAGCTTCAAACATTTCTGGTATATGAATAACATGATGTTTTTCAATGGCAAAAATCAATGAATATTGTAAATGCACAAACAGTAATTTCTCCGCATTGCAAGGTGCAATTCTGAAATTTTTTGCTTTTTCCTGCTCCTCTTAGCATGATAAAGAAGATTCAAAGAGAGTGAGATGCCAGCTCCTTTCATTCAGTCAGTAGCTTCAATCATTTCTGGACGTTTTTCAATGGCAAAAATCAATGAATATTGTAAATGCGCAAACAGTAATTTCTCCGCATTGCAAGGTGCAATTCTGAAATTTTTTGCTTTTTCCTGCTCCTCTTAGCATGATAAAGAAGATTCAAAGAGAGTGAGATGCCAGCTCCTTTCATTCAGTCAGTAGCTTCAATCATTTCTGGTATATGAATAACATGATGTTTTTCAATGGCAAAAATCAATGAATATTGTAAATGCACAAACAGTAATTTCTCCGCATTGCAAGGTGCAATTCTGAAATTTTTTGCTTTTTCCTGCTCCTCTTAGCATGATAAAGAAGATTCAAAGAGAGTGAGATGCCAGCTCCTTTCATTCAGTCAGTAGCTTCAATCATTTCTGGACGTTTTTCAATGGCAAAAATCAATGAATATTGTAAATGCGCAAACAGTAATTTCTCCGCATTGCAAGGTGCAATTCTGAAATTTTTTGCTTTTTCCTGCTCCTCTTAGCATGATAAAGAAGATTCAAAGAGAGTGAGATGCCAGCTCCTTTCATTCAGTCAGTAGCTTCAATCATTTCTGGTATATGAATAACATGATGTTTTTCAATGGCAAAAATCAATGAATATTGTAAATGCACAAACAGTAATTTCTCCGTATTGCAAGGTGCAATTCTGAAATTTTTTCCTTTTTCCTGCTCCTCTTAGCATGATAAAGAAGATTCAAAGAGAGTGAGATGCCAGCTCCTTTCATTCAGTCACTAGCTTCAAACATTTCTGGTATATGAATAACATGATGTTTTTCAATGGCAAAAATCAATGAATATTGTAAATGCACAAACAGTAATTTCTCCGCATTGCAAGGTGCAATTCTGAAATTTTTTGCTTTTTCCTGCTCCTCTTAGCATGATAAAGAAGATTCAAAGAGAGTGAGATGCCAGCTCCTTTCATTCAGTCAGTAGCTTCAATCATTTCTGGACGTTTTTCAATGGCAAAAATCAATGAATATTGTAAATGCACAAACAGTAATTTCTCCGCATTGCAAGGTGCAATTCTGAAATTTTTTGCTTTTTCCTGCTCCTCTTAGCATGATAAAGAAGATTCAAAGAGAGTGAGATGCCAGCTCCTTTCATTCAGTCAGTAGCTTCAATCATTTCTGGACGTTTTTCAATGGCAAAAATCAATGAATATTGTAAATGCACAAACAGTAATTTCTCCGCATTGCAAGGTGCAATTCTGAAATTTTTTGCTTTTTCCTGCTCCTCTTAGCATGATAAAGAAGATTCAAAGAGAGTGAGATGCCAGCTCCTTTCATTCAGTCAGTAGCTTCAAACATTTCTGGTATATGAATAACATGATATTTTTCAATGGCAAAAATCAATGAATATTGTAAATGCACAAACAGTAATTTCTCAGTATTGCAAGGTGCAATTCTGAAATTTTTTGCTTTTTCCTGCTCCTCTTAGCATGATAAAGAAGATTCAAAGAGAGTGAGATGCCAGCTCCTTTCATTCAGTCAGTAGCTTCAATCATTTCTGGACGTTTTTCAATGGCAAAAATCAATGAATATTGTAAATGCACAAACAGTAATTTCTCCGCATTGCAAGGTGCAATTCTGAAATTTTTTGCTTTTTCCTGCTCCTCTTAGCATGATAAAGAAGATTCAAAGAGAGTGAGATGCCAGCTCCTTTCATTCAGTCAGTAGCTTCAAACATTTCTGGTATATGAATAACATGATGTTTTTCAATGGCAAAAATCAATGAATATTGTAAATGCACAAACAGTAATTTCTCTGCATTGCAAGGTGCAATTCTGAAATTTTTTGCTTTTTCCTGCTCCTCTTAGCATGATAAAGAAGATTCAAAGAGAGTGAGATGCCAGCTCCTTTCATTCAGTCAGTAGCTTCAATCATTTCTGAACGTTTTTCAATGGCAAAAATCAATGAATATTGTAAATGCACAAACAGTAATTTCTCCGCATTGCAAGGTGCAATTCTGAAATTTTTTGCTTTTTCCTGCTCCTCTTAGCATGATAAAGAAGATTCAAAGAGAGTGAGATGCCAGCTCCTTTCATTCAGTCAGTAGCTTCAATCATTTCTGGTATATGAATAACATGATGTTTTTCAATGGCAAAAATCAATGAATATTGTAAATGCACAAACAGTAATTTCTCCGCATTGCAAGGTGCAATTCTGAAATTTTTTGCTTTTTCCTGCTCCTCTTAGCATGATAAAGAAGATTCAAAGAGAGTGAGATGCCAGCTCCTTTCATTCAGTCAGTAGCTTCAATCATTTCTGGTATATGAATAACATGATGTTTTTCAATGGCAAAAATCAATGAATATTGTAAATGCACAAACAGTAATTTCTCCGCATTGCAAGGTGCAATTCTGAAATTTTTTGCTTTTTAGTGCTCCTCTTAGCATGATAAAGAAGATTCAAAGAGAGTGAGATGCCAGCTCCTTTCATTCAGTCAGTAGCTTCAAACATTTCTGGTATATGAATAACATGATGTTTTTCAATGGCAAAAATCAATGAATATTGTAAATGCACAAACAGTAATTTCTCCGCATTGCAAGGTGCAATTCTGAAATTTTTTGCTTTTTCCTGCTCCTCTTAGCATGATAAAGAAGATTCAAAGAGAGTGAGATGCCAGCTCCTTTCATTCAGTCAGTAGCTTCAATCATTTCTGGACGTTTTTCAATGGCAAAAATCAATGAATATTGTAAATGCACAAACAGTAATTTCTCCGCATTGCAAGGTGCAATTCTGAAATTTTTTGCTTTTTCCTGCTCCTCTTAGCATGATAAAGAAGATTCAAAGAGAGTGAGATGCCAGGTCCTTTCATTCAGTCAGTAGCTTCAATCATTTCTGGTATATGAATAACATGATGTTTTTCAATGGCAAAAATCAATGAATATTGTAAATGCACAAACAGTAATTTCTCCGCATTGCAAGGTGCAATTCTGAAATTTTTTGCTTTTTCCTGCTCCTCTTAGCATGATAAAGAAGATTCAAAGAGAGTGAGATGCCAGCTCCTTTCATTCAGTCAGTAGCTTCAAACATATCTGGTATATGAATAACATGATGTTTTTCAATGGCAAAAATCAATGAATATTGTAAATGCACAAACAGTAATTTCTCCGCATTGCAAGGTGCAATTCTGAAATTTTTTGCTTTTTCCTGCTCCTCTTAGCATGATAAAGAAGATTCAAAGAGATTGAGATGCCAGCTCCTTTCATTCAGTCAGTAGCTTCAATCATTTCTGGACGTTTTTCAATGGCAAAAATCAATGAATATTGTAAATGCACAAACAGTAATTTCTCCGCATTTCAAGGTGCAATTCTGAAATTTTTTGCTTTTTCCTGCTCCTTTTAGCATGATAAAGAAGATTTAAAGAGAGTGAGATGCCAGCTCCTTTCATTCAGTCAGTAGCTTCAAACATTTCTGGTATATGAATAACATGATGTTTTTCAATGGCAAAAATCAATGAATATTGTAAATGCAAAAACAGGAATTTCTCCGCATTGCAAGGTGTAATTCTGAAATTTTTTGCTTTTTCCTGCTCCTCTTAGCATGATAAAGAAGATTCAAAGAGAGTGAGATGCCAGCTCCTTTCATTCAGTCAGTAGCTTCAATCATTTCTGGACGTTTTTCAATGGCAAAAATCAATGAATATTGTAAATGCACAAACAGTAATTTCTCCGCATTGCAAGGTGCAATTCTGAAATTTTTTGCTTTTTCCTGCTCCTCTTAGCATGATAAAGAAGATTCAAAGAGAGTGAGATGCCAGCTCCTTTCATTTAGTCAGTAGCTTCAATCATTTCTGGTATATGAATAACATGATGTTTTTCAATGGCAAAAATCAAAGAATATTGTAAGTGCACAAACAGTAATTTCTCCGCATTGCAAGGTGCAATTCTGAAATTTTTTGCTTTTTCCTGCTCCTCTTAGCATGATAAAGAAGATTCAAAGAGAGTGAGATGCCAGCTCCTTTCATTTAGTCAGTAGCTTCAATCATTTCTGGACGTTTTTCAATGGCAAAAATCAATGAATATTGTAAATGCACAAACAGTAATTTCTCCGCATTGCAAGGTGCAATTCTGAAATTTTTTGCTTTTTCCTGCTCCTCTTAGCATGATAAAGAAGATTCAAAGAGAGTGAGATGCCAGCTCCTTTCATTCAGTAAGTAGCTCCAAACATTTCTGGTATATGAATAACATGATGTTTTTCAATGGCAAAAATCAATGAATATTGTAAATGCACAAACAGTAATTTCTCCGCATTGCAAGGTGCAATTCTGAAATTTTTTGCTTTTTCCTGCTCCTCTTAGCATGTTAAAGAAGATTCAAAGAGAGTGAGATGCCAGCTCCTTTCATTCAGTCAGTAGCTTCAATCATTTCTGGACGTTTTTCAAAGGCAAAAATCAATGAATATTGTAAATGCACAAACAGTAATTTCTCCGCATTGCAAGGTGCAAATCTGAAATTTTTTGCTTTTTCCTGCTCCTCTTAGCATGATAAAGAAGATTCAAAGAGAGTGAGATGCCAGCTCCTTTCATTCAGTCAGTAGCTTCAATCATTTCTGGACGTTTTTCAATGGCAAAAATCAATGAATATTGTAAATGCACAAACAGAAATTTCTCCGCATTGCAAGGTGCAATTCTGAAATTTTTTGCTTTTTCCTGCTCCTCTTAGCATGATAAAGAAGATTCAAAGAGAGTGAGATGCCAGCTCCTTTCATTCAGTCAGTAGCTTCAAACATTTCTGGTATATGAATAACATGATGTTTTTCAATGGCAAAAATCAATGAATATTGTAAATGCACAAACAGTAATTTCTCAGTATTGCAAGGTGCAATTCTGAAATTTTTTGCTTTTTCCTGCTCCTCTTAGCATGATAAAGAAGATTCAAAGAGAGTGAGATGCCAGCTCCTTTCATTCAGTCAGTAGCTTCAATCATTTCTGGACGTTTTTCAATGGCAAAAATCAATGAATATTGTAAATGCACAAACAGTAATTTCTCCGCATTGCAAGGTGCAATTCTGAAATTTTTTGCTTTTTCCTGCTCCTCTTAGCATGATAAAGAAGATTCAAAGAGAGTGAGATGCCAGCTCCTTTCATTCAGTCAGTAGCTTCAAACATTTCTGGTATATGAATAACATGATGTTTTTCAATGGCAAAAATCAATGAATATTGTAAATGCACAAACAGTAATTTCTCTGCATTGCAAGGTGCAATTCTGAAATTTTTTGCTTTTTCCTGCTCCTCTTAGCATGATAAAGAAGATTCAAAGAGAGTGAGATGCCAGCTCCTTTCATTCAGTCAGTAGCTTCAATCATTTCTGGACGTTTTTCAATGGCAAAAATCAATGAATATTGTAAATGCACAAACAGTAATTTCTCCGCATTGCAAGGTGCAATTCTGAAATTTTTTGCTTTTTCCTGCTCCTCTTAGCATGATAAAGAAGATTCAAAGAGAGTGAGATGCCAGCTCCTTTCATTCAGTCAGTAGCTTCAATCATTTCTGGTATATGAATAACATGATGTTTTTCAATGGCAAAAATCAATGAATATTGTAAATGCACAAACAGTAATTTCTCCGCATTGCAAGGTGCAATTCTGAAATTTTTTGCTTTTTCCTGCTCCTCTTAGCATGATAAAGAAGATTCAAAGAGAGTGAGATGCCAGCTCCTTTCATTCAGTCAGTAGCTTCAATCATTTCTGGTATATGAATAACATGATGTTTTTCAATGGCAAAAATCAATGAATATTGTAAATGCACAAACAGTAATTTCTCCGCATTGCAAGGTGCAATTCTGAAATTTTTTGCTTTTTAGTGCTCCTCTTAGCATGATAAAGAAGATTCAAAGAGAGTGAGATGCCAGCTCCTTTCATTCAGTCAGTAGCTTCAAACATTTCTGGTATATGAATAACATGATGTTTTTCAATGGCAAAAATCAATGAATATTGTAAATGCACAAACAGTAATTTCTCCGCATTGCAAGGTGCAATTCTGAAATTTTTTGCTTTTTCCTGCTCCTCTTAGCATGATAAAGAAGATTCAAAGAGAGTGAGATGCCAGCTCCTTTCATTCAGTCAGTAGCTTCAATCATTTCTGGACGTTTTTCAATGGCAAAAATCAATGAATATTGTAAATGCACAAACAGTAATTTCTCCGCATTGCAAGGTGCAATTCTGAAATTTTTTGCTTTTTCCTGCTCCTCTTAGCATGATAAAGAAGATTCAAAGAGAGTGAGATGCCAGGTCCTTTCATTCAGTCAGTAGCTTCAATCATTTCTGGTATATGAATAACATGATGTTTTTCAATGGCAAAAATCAATGAATATTGTAAATGCACAAACAGTAATTTCTCCGCATTGCAAGGTGCAATTCTGAAATTTTTTGCTTTTTCCTGCTCCTCTTAGCATGATAAAGAAGATTCAAAGAGAGTGAGATGCCAGCTCCTTTCATTCAGTCAGTAGCTTCAAACATATCTGGTATATGAATAACATGATGTTTTTCAATGGCAAAAATCAATGAATATTGTAAATGCACAAACAGTAATTTCTCCGCATTGCAAGGTGCAATTCTGAAATTTTTTGCTTTTTCCTGCTCCTCTTAGCATGATAAAGAAGATTCAAAGAGATTGAGATGCCAGCTCCTTTCATTCAGTCAGTAGCTTCAATCATTTCTGGACGTTTTTCAATGGCAAAAATCAATGAATATTGTAAATGCACAAACAGTAATTTCTCCGCATTTCAAGGTGCAATTCTGAAATTTTTTGCTTTTTCCTGCTCCTTTTAGCATGATAAAGAAGATTTAAAGAGAGTGAGATGCCAGCTCCTTTCATTCAGTCAGTAGCTTCAAACATTTCTGGTATATGAATAACATGATGTTTTTCAATGGCAAAAATCAATGAATATTGTAAATGCAAAAACAGGAATTTCTCCGCATTGCAAGGTGTAATTCTGAAATTTTTTGCTTTTTCCTGCTCCTCTTAGCATGATAAAGAAGATTCAAAGAGAGTGAGATGCCAGCTCCTTTCATTCAGTCAGTAGCTTCAATCATTTCTGGACGTTTTTCAATGGCAAAAATCAATGAATATTGTAAATGCACAAACAGTAATTTCTCCGCATTGCAAGGTGCAATTCTGAAATTTTTTGCTTTTTACTGCTCCTCTTAGCATGATAAAGAAGATTCAAAGAGAGTGAGATGCCAGCTCCTTTCATTTAGTCAGTAGCTTCAATCATTTCTGGTATATGAATAACATGATGTTTTTCAATGGCAAAAATCAATGAATATTGTAAGTGCACAAACAGTAATTTCTCCGCATTGCAAGGTGCAATTCTGAAATTTTTTGCTTTTTCCTGCTCCTCTTAGCATGATAAAGAAGATTCAAAGAGAGTGAGATGCCAGCTCCTTTCATTTAGTCAGTAGCTTCAAACATTTCTGGACGTTTTTCAATGGCAAAAATCAATGAATATTGTAAATGCACAAACAGTAATTTCTCCGCATTGCAAGGTGCAATTCTGAAATTTTTTGCTTTTTCCTGCTCCTCTTAGCATGATAAAGAAGATTCAAAGAGAGTGAGATGCCAGCTCCTTTCATTCAGTAAGTAGCTCCAAACATTTCTGGTATATGAATAACATGATGTTTTTCAATGGCAAAAATCAATGAATATTGTAAATGCACAAATAGTAATTTCTCCGCATTGCAAGGTGCAATTCTGAAATTTTTTGCTTTTTCCTGCTCCTCTTAGCATGTTAAAGAAGATTCAAAGAGAGTGAGATGCCAGCTCCTTTCATTCAGTCAGTAGCTTCAATCATTTCTGGACGTTTTTCAAAGGCAAAAATCAATGAATATTGTAAATGCACAAACAGTAATTTCTCCGCATTGCAAGGTGCAAATCTGAAATTTTTTGCTTTTTCCTGCTCCTCTTAGCATGATAAAGAAGATTCAAAGAGAGTGAGATGCCAGCACCTTTCATTCAGTCAGTAGCTTCAATCATTTCTGGACGTTTTTCAATGGCAAAAATCAATGAATATTGTAAATGCACAAACAGAAATTTCTCCGCATTGCAAGGTGCAATTCTGAAATTTTTTGCTTTTTCCTGCTACTCATAGCATGATAAAGAAGATTCAAAGAGTGAGATGCCAGCTCCTTTCATTCAGTCAGTAGCTTCAAACATTTCTGGACGTTTTTCAATGGCAAAAATCAATGAATATTGTAAATGCACAAACAGTAATTTCTCCGCATTGCAATGTGCAATTCTGAAATTTTTTGCTTTTTCCTGCTCCTCTTAGCATGATAAAGAAGATTCAAAGAGAGTGAGATGCCAGCTCCTTTCATTCAGTCAGTAGCTTCAAACATTTCTGGTATATGAATAACATGATGTTTTTCAATGGCAAAAATCAATGAATATTGTAAATGCACAAACAGTAATTTCTCCGCATTGCAAGGTGCAATTCTGAAATTTTTTGCTTTTTCCTGCTCCTCTTAGCATGATAAAGAAGATTCAAAGAGAGTGAGATGCCAGCTCCTTTCATTCAGTCAGTAGCTTCAATCATTTCTGGACGTTTTTCAATGGCAAAAATCAATGAATATTGTAAATGCACAAACAGTAATTTCTCCGCATTGCAAGGTGCAATTCTGAAATTTTTTGCTTTTTCCTGCTCCTCTTAGCATGATAAAGAAGATTCAAAGAGAGTGAGATGCCAGCTCCTTTCATTCAGTCAGTAGCTTCAATCATTTCTGGTATATGAATAACATGATGTTTTTCAATGGCAAAAATCAATGAATATTGTAAATGCACAAACAGTAATTTCTCCGCATTGCAAGGTGCAATTCTGAAATTTTTTGCTTTTTCCTGCTCCTCTTAGCATGATAAAGAAGATTCAAAGAGAGTGAGATGCCAGCTCCTTTCATTCAGTCAGTAGCTTCAATCATTTCTGGACGTTTTTCAATGGCAAAAATCAATGAATATTGTAAATGCACAAACAGTAATTTATCCGCATTGCAAGGTGCAATTCTGAAATTTTTTGCTTTTTCCTGCTCCTCTTAGCATGATAAAGAAGATTCAAAGAGAGTGAGATGCCAGCTCCTTTCATTCAGTCAGTAGCTTCAATCATTTCTGGTATATGAATAACATGATGTTTTTCAATGGCAAAAATCAATGAATATTGTAAATGCACAAACAGTAATTTCTCCGCATTGCAAGGTGCAATTCTGAAATTTTTTGCTTTTTCCTGCTCCTCTTAGCATGATAAAGAAGATTCAAAGAGAGTGAGATGCCAGCTCCTTTCATTCAGTCAGTAGCTTCAAATATTTCTGGTATATGAATAACATGATGTTTTTCAATGGCAAAAATCAATGAATATTGTAAATGCACAAACAGTAATTTCTCCGCATTGCAAGGTTCAATTCTGAAATTTTTTGCTTTTTCCTGCTCCTCTTAGCATGATAAAGAAGATTCAAAGAGAGTGAGATGCCAGCTCCTTTCATTTAGTCAGTAGCTTCAAGCATTTCTGGTATATGAATAACATGATGTTTTTCAATGGCAAAAATCAATGAATATTGTAAATGCACAAACAGTAATTTCTCCGCATTGCAAGGTGCAATTCTGAAATTTTTTGCTTTTTCCTGCTCCTCTTAGCATGATAAAGAAGATTCAAAGAGAGTGAGATGCCAGCTCCTTTCATTCAGTCAGTAGCTTCAATCATTTCTGGACGTTTTTCAATGGCAAAAATCAATGAATATTGTAAATGCACAAACAGTAATTTCTCCGCATTGCAAGGTGCAATTCTGAAATTTTTTGCTTTTTCCTGCTCCTCTTAGCATGATAAAGAAGATTCAAAGAGAGTGAGATGCCAGCTCCTTTCGTTCAGTCAGTAGCTTCAAACATTTCTGCTATATGAATAACATGATGTTTTTCAATGGCAAAAATCAATGAATATTGTAAATGCACAAACAGTAATTTCTCCGCATTGCAAGGTGCAATTCTGAATTTTTTTGCTTTTTCCTGCTCCTCTTAGCATGATAAAGAAGATTCAAAGAGAGTGAGATGCCAGCTCCTTTCATTCAGTCAGTAGCTTCAATCATATCTGGACGTTTTTCAATGGCAAAAATCAATGAAAATTGTAAATGCACAAACAGTAATTTCTCCGCATTGCAAGGTGCAATTCTGAAATTTTTTGCTTTTTCCTGCTCCTCTTAGCATGATAAAGAAGATTGAAAGAGAGTGAGATGCCAGCTCCTTTCATTCAGTCAGTAGCTTCAAACATTTCTGGTATATGAATAACATGATGTTTTTCAATGGCAAAAATCAATGAATATTGTAAATGCACAAACAGTAATTTCTCCGCATTGCAAGGTGCAATTCTGAAATTTTTTGCTTTTTCCTGCTCCTCTTAGCATGATAAAGAAGATTCAAAGAGAGTGAGATGCCAGCTCCTTTCATTCAGTCAGTAGCTTCAATCATTTCTGGACATTTTTCAATGGGAAAAATCAATGAATATTGTAAATGCACAAACAGTAATTTCTCCGCATTGCAAGGTGCAATTCTGAAATTTTTTGCTTTTTCCAGCTCCTCTTAGCATGATAAAGAAGATTCAAAGAGAGTGAGATGCCAGCTCCTTTCATTCAGTCAGTAGCTTCAATCATTTCTGGACGTTTTTCAATGGCAAAAATCAATGAATATTGTAAATGCACAAACAGTAATTTCTCCGCATTGCAAGGTGCAATTCTGAAATTTTTTGCTTTTTCCTGCTCCTCTTAGCATGATAAAGAAGATTCAAAGAGAGTGAGATGCCAGCTCCTTTCATTCAGTCAGTAGCTTCAAACATTTCTGGACGTTTTTCAATGGCAAAAATCAATGAATATTGTAAATGCACAAACAGTAATTTCTCCGCATTGCAATGTGCAATTCTGAAATTTTTTGCTTTTTCCTGCTCCTCTTAGCATGATAAAGAAGATTCAAAGAGAGTGAGATGCCAGCTCCTTTCATTCAGTCAGTAGCTTCAAACATTTCTGGTATATGAATAACATGATGTTTTTCAATGGCAAAAATCAATGAATATTGTAAATGCACAAACAGTAATTTCTCCGCATTGCAAGGTGCAATTCTGAAATTTTTTGCTTTTTCCTGCTCCTCTTAGCATGATAAAGAAGATTCAAAGAGAGTGAGATGCCAGCTCCTTTCATTCAGTCAGTAGCTTCAATCATTTCTGGTATATGAATAACATGATGTTTTTCAATGGCAAAAATCAATGAATATTGTAAATGCACAAACAGTAATTTCTCCGCATTGCAAGGTGCAATTCTGAAATTTTTTGCTTTTTCCTGCTCCTCTTAGCATGATAAAGAAGATTCAAAGAGAGTGAGATGCCAGCTCCTTTCATTCAGTCAGTAGCTTCAATCATTTCTGGTATATGAATAACATGATGTTTTTCAATGGCAAAAATCAATGAATATTGTAAATGCACAAACAGTAATTTCTCCGCATTGCAAGGTTCAATTCTGAATTTTTTTGCTTTTTCCTGCTCCTCTTAGCATGATAAAGAAGATTCAAAGAGAGTGAGATGCCAGCTCCTTTCATTCAGTCAGTAGCTTCAATCATTTCTGGACGTTTTTCAATGGCAAAAATCAATGAATATTGTAAATGCACAAACAGTAATTTCTCCGCATTGCAAGGTGCAATTCTGAAATTTTTTGCTTTTTCCTGCTCCTCTTAGCATGATAAAGAAGATTCAAAGAGAGTGAGATGCCAGCTCCTTTCATTCAGTCAGTAGCTTCAATCATTTCTGGTATATGAATAACATGATGTTTTTCAATGGCAAAAATCAATGAATATTGTAAATGCACAAACAGTAATTTCTCCGCATTGCAAAGTGCAATTCTGAAATTTTTTGCTTTTTCCTGCTCCTCTTAGCATGATAAAGAAGATTCAAAGAGAGTGAGATGCCAGCTCCTTTCATTCAGTCAGTAGCTTCAAACATTTCTGGTATATGAATAACATGATGTTTTTCAATGGCAAAAATCAATGAATATTGTAAATGCACAAACAGTAATTTCTCCGCATTGCAAGGTGCAATTCTGAAATTTTTTGCTTTTTCCTGCTCCTCTTAGCATGATAAAGAAGATTCAAAGAGAGTGAGATGCCAGCTCCTTTCATTCAGTCAGTAGCTTCAATCATTTCTGGACGTTTTTCAATGGCAAAAATCAATGAATATTGTAAATGCACAAACAGTAATTTCTCCGCATTGCAAGGTGCAATTCTGAAATTTTTTGCTTTTTCCTGCTCCTCTTAGCATGATAAAGAAGATTCAAAGAGAGTGAGATGCCAGCTCCTTTCGTTCAGTCAGTAGCTTCAAACATTTCTGCTATATGAATAACATGATGTTTTTCAATGGCAAAAATCAATGAATATTGTAAATGCACAAACAGTAATTTCTCCGCATTGCAAGGTGCAATTCTGAATTTTTTTGCTTTTTCCTGCTCCTCTTAGCATGATAAAGAAGATTCAAAGAGAGTGAGATGCCAGCTCCTTTCATTCAGTCAGTAGCTTCAATCATTTCTGGACGTTTTTCAATGGCAAAAATCAATGAAAATTGTAAATGCACAAACAGTAATTTCTCCGCATTGCAAGGTGCAATTCTGAAATTTTTTGCTTTTTCCTGCTCCTCTTAGCATGATAAAGAAGATTGAGAGTGAGATGCCAGCTCCTTTCATTCAGTCAGTAGCTTCAAACATTTCTGGTATATGAATAACATGATGTTTTTCAATGGCAAAAATCAATGAATATTGTAAATGCACAAACAGTAATTTCTCCGCATTGCAAGGTGCAATTCTGAAATTTTTTGCTTTTTCCTGCTCCTCTTAGCATGATAAAGAAGATTCAAAGAGAGTGAGATGCCAGCTCCTTTCATTCAGTCAGTAGCTTCAATCATTTCTGGACGTTTTTCAATGGGAAAAATCAATGAATATTGTAAATGCACAAACAGTAATTTCTCCGCATTGCAAGGTGCAATTCTGAAATTTTTTGCTTTTTCCTGCTCCTCTTAGCATGATAAAGAAGATTCAAAGAGAGTGAGATGCCAACTCCTTTCATTCAGTCAGTAGCTTCAATCATTTCTGGACGTTTTTCAATGGCAAAAATCAATGAATATTGTAAATGCACAAACAGTAATTTCTCCGCATTGCAAGGTGCAATTCTGAAATTTTTTGCTTTTTCCTGCTCCTCTTAGCATGATAAAGAAGATTCAAAGAGAGTGAGATGCCAGCTCCTTTCATTCAGTCAGTAGCTTCAAACATTTCTGGACGTTTTTCAATGGCAAAAATCAATGAATATTGTAAATGCACAAACAGTAATTTCTCCGCATTGCAATGTGCAATTCTGAAATTTTTTGCTTTTTCCTGCTCCTCTTAGCATGATAAAGAAGATTCAAAGAGAGAGAGATGCCAGCTCCTTTCATTCAGTCAGTAGCTTCAAACATTTCTGGTATATGAATAACAAGATGTTTTTCAATGGCAAAAATCAATGAATATTGTAAATGCACAAACAGTAATTTCTCCGCATTGCAAGGTGCAATTCTGAAATTTTTTGCTTTTTCCTGCTCCTCTTAGCATGATAAAGAAGATTCAAAGAGAGTGAGATGCCAGCTCCTTTCATTCAGTCAGTAGCTTCAATCATTTCTGGTATATGAATAACATGATGTTTTTCAATGGCAAAAATCAATGAATATTGTAAATGCACAAACAGTAATTTCTCCGCATTGCAAGGTGCAATTCTGAAATTTTTTGCTTTTTCCTGCTCCTCTTAGCATGATAAAGAAGATTCAAAGAGAGTGAGATGCCAGCTCCTTTCATTCAGTCAGTAGCTTCAATCATTTCTGGACGTTTTTCAATGGCAAAAATCAATGAATATTGTAAATGCACAAACAGTAATTTCTCCGCATTGCAAGGTGCAATTCTGAAATTTTTTGCTTTTTCCTGCTCCTCTTAGCATGATAAAGAAGATTCAAAGAGAGTGAGATGCCAGCTCCTTTCATTCAGTCAGTAGCTTCAATCATTTCTGGTATATGAATAACATGATGTTTTTCAATGGCAAAAATCAATGAATATTGTAAATGCACAAACAGTAATTTCTCCGCATTGCAAGGTGCAATTCTGAATTTTTTTGCTTTTTCCTGCTCCTCTTAGCATGATAAAGAAGATTCAAAGAGAGTGAGATGCCAGCTCCTTTCATTCAGTCAGTAGCTTCAATCATTTCTGGACGTTTTTCAATGGCAAAAATCAATGAATATTGTAAATGCACAAACAGTAATTTCTCCGCATTGCAAGGTGCAATTCTGAAATTTTTTGCTTTTTCCTGCTCCTCTTAGCATGATAAAGAAGATTCAAAGAGAGTGAGATGCCAGCTCCTTTCATTCAGTCAGTAGCTTCAATCATTTCTGGTATATGAATAACATGATGTTTTTCAATGGCAAAAATCAATGAATATTGTAAATGCACAATCAGTAATTTCTCCGCATTGCAAGGTGCAATTCTGAAATTTTTTGCTTTCTCCTGCTCCTCTTAGCATGATAAAGAAGATTCAAAGAGAGTGAGATGCCAGCTCCTTTCATTCAGTCAGTAGCTTCAAACATTTCTGGTATATGAATAACATGATGTTTTTCAATGGCAAAAATCAATGAATATTGTAAATGCACAAACAGTAATTTCTCCGCATTGCAAGGTGCAATTCTGAAATGTTTTGCTTTTTCCTGCTCCTCTTAGCATGATAAAGAAGATTCAAAGAGAGTGAGATGCCAGCTCCTTTCATTCAGTCAGTAGCTTCAATCATTTCTGGACGTTTTTCAATGGCAAAAATCAATGAATATTGTAAATGCACAAACAGTAATTTCTCCGCATTGCAAGGTGCAATTCTGAAATTTTTTGCTTTTTCCTGCTCCTCTTAGCATGATAAAGAAGATTCAAAGAGAGTGAGATGCCAGCTCCTTTCATTCAGTCAGTAGCTTCAATCATTTCTGGACGTTTTTCAATGGCAAAAATCAATGAATATTGTAAATGCACAAACAGTAATTTCTCCGCATTGCAAGGTGCAATTCTGAAATTTTTTGCTTTTTCCTGCTCCTCTTAGCATGATAAAGAAGATTCAAAGAGAGTGAGATGCCAGCTCCTTTCATTCAGTCAGTAGCTTCAATCATTTCTGGTATATGAATAACGATGTTTTTCAATGGCAGAAATCAATGAATATTGTAAATGCACAAACAGTAATTTCTCCGCATTGCAAGGTGCAATTCTGAAATTTTTTGCTTTTTCCTGCTCCTCTTAGCATGATAAAGAAGATTCAAAGAGAGTGAGATGCCAGCTCCTTTCATTCAGTCAGTAGCTTCAAACATTTCTGGTATATGAATAACATGATGTTTTTCAATGGCAAAAATCAATGAATATTGTAAATGCACAAACAGTAATTTCTCCGCATTGCAAGGTGCAATTCTGAAATTTTTTGCTTTTTCCTGCTCCTCTTAGCATGATAAAGAAGATTCAAAGAGAGTGAGATGCCAGCTCCTTTCATTCAGTCAGTAGCTTCAATCATTTCTGGACGTTTTTCAATGGCAAAAATCAATGAATATTGTAAATGCACAAACAGTAATTTCTCCGCATTGCAAGGTGCAATTCTGAAATTTTTTGCTTTTTCCTGCTCCTCTTAGCATGATAAAGAAGATTCAAAGAGAGTGAGATGCCAGCTCCTTTCATTCAGTCAGTAGCTTCAATCATTTCTGGTATATGAATAACATGATGTTTTTCAATGGCAAAAATCAATGAATATTGTAAATGCACAAACAGTAATTTCTCCGCATTGCAAGGTGCAATTGTGAAATTTTTTGCTTTTTCCTGCTCCTCTTAGCATGATAAAGAAGATTCAAAGAGAGTGAGATGCCAGCTCCTTTCATTCAGTCAGTAGCTTCAATCATTTCTGGACGTTTTTCAATGGCAAAAATCAATGAATATTGTAAATGCACAAACAGTAATTTCTCCGCATTGCAAGGTGCAATTCTGAAATTTTTTGCTTTTTCCTGCTCCTCTTAGCATGATAAAGAAGATTCAAAGAGAGTGAGATGCCAGCTCCTTTCATTCAGTCAGTAGCTTCAATCATTTCTGGTATATGAATAACATGATGTTTTTCAATGGCAAAAATCAATGAATATTGTAAATGCACAAACAGTAATTTCTCCGCATTGCAAGGTGCAATTCTGAAATTTTTTGCTTTTTCCTGCTCCTCTTAGCATGATAAAGAAGATTCAAAGAGAGTGAGATGCCAGCTCCTTTCATTCAGTCAGTAGCTTCAAACATTTCTGGTATATGAATAACATGATGTTTTTCAATGGCAAAAATCAATGAATATTGTAAATGCACAAACAGTAATTTCTCCGCATTGCAAGGTGCAATTCTGAAATTTTTTGCTTTTTCCTGCTCCTCTTAGCATGATAAAGAAGATTCAAAGAGAGTGAGATGCCAGCTCCTTTCATTCAGTCAGTAGCTTCAATCATTTCTGGACGTTTTTCAATGGCAAAAATCAATGAATATTGTAAATGCACAAACAGTAATTTCTCCGCATTGCAAGGTGCAATTCTGAAATTTTTTGCTTTTTCCTGCTCCTCTTAGCATGATAAAGAAGATTCAAAGAGAGTGAGATGCCAGATCCTTTCATTTAGTCTGTAGCTTCAATCATTTCTGGTATATGAATAACATGATGTTTTTCAATGGCAAAAATCAATGAATATTGTAAGTGCACAAACAGTAATTTCTCCGCATTGCAAGGTGCAATTCTGAAATTTTTTGCTTTTTCCTGCTTCTCTTAGCATGATAAAGAAGATTCAAGGAGAGTGAGATGCCAGCTCCTTTCATTTAGTCAGTAGCTTCAATCATTTCTGGACGTTTTTCAATGGCAAAAATCAATGAATATTGTAAATGCACAAACAGTAATTTCTCCGCATTGCAAGGTGCAATTCTGAAATTTTTTGCTTTTTCCTGCTCCTCTTAGCATTATAAAGAAGATTCAAAGAGAGTGAGATGCCAGCTCCTTTCATTCAGTAAGTAGCTTCAAACATTTCTGGTATATGAATAACATGATGTTTTTCAATGGCAAAAATCAATGAATATTGTAAATGCACAAACAGTAATTTCTCCGCATTGCAAGGTGCAATTCTGAAATTTTTTGCTTTTTCCTGCTCCTCTTAGCATGATAAAGAAGATTCAAAGAGAGTGAGATGCCAGCTCCTTTCATTCAGTCAGTAGCTTCAATCATTTCTGGACGTTTTTCAATGGCAAAAATCAATGAATATTGTAAATGCACAAACAGTAATTTCTCCGCATTGCAATGTGCAATTCTGAAATTTTTTGCTTTTTCCTGCTCCTCTTAGCATGATAAAGAAGATTCAAAGAGAGTGAGATGCCAGCTCCTTTCATTCAGTCAGTAGCTTCAAACATTTCTGGTATATGAATAACATGATGTTTTTCAATGGCAAAAATCAATGAATATTGTAAATGCACAAACAGTAATTTCTCCGCATTGCAAGGTGCAATTCTGAAATTTTTTGCTTTTTCCTGCTCCTCTTAGCATGATAAAGAAGATTCAAAGAGAGTGAGATGCCAGCTCCTTTCATTCAGTCAGTAGCTTCAATCATTTCTGGACGTTTTTCAATGGCAAAAATCAATGAATATTGTAAATGCACAAACAGTAATTTCTCCGCATTGCAAGGTGCAATTCTGAAATTTTTTGCTTTTTCCTGCTCCTCTTAGCATGATAAAGAAGATTCAAAGAGAGTGAGATGCCAGCTCCTTTCATTCAGTCAGTAGCTTCAATCATTTCTGGACGTTTTTCAATGGCAAAAATCAATGAATATTGTAAATGCACAAACAGTAATTTCTCCGCATTGCAAGGTGCAATTCTGAAATTTTTTGCTTTTTCCTGCTCCTCTTAGCATGATAAAGAAGATTCAAAGAGAGTGAGATGCCAGCTCCTTTCATTCAGTCAGTAGCTTCAATCATTTCTGGTATATGAATAACATGATGTTTTTCAATGGCAAAAATCAATGAATATTGTAAATGCACAAACAGTAATTTCTCCGCATTGCAAGGTGCAATTCTGAAATTTTTTGCTTTTTCCTGCTCCTCTTAGCATGATAAAGAAGATTCAAAGAGAGTGAGATGCCAGCTCCTTTCATTCAGTCAGTAGCTTCAACCATTTCTGGTATATGAATAACATGATGTTTTTCAATGGCAAAAATCAATGAATATTGTAAATGCACAAACAGTAATTTCTCCGCATTGCAAGGTGCAATTCTGAAATTTTTTGCTTTTTCCTGCTCCTCTTAGCATGATAAAGAAGATTCAAAGAGAGTGAGATGCCAGCTCCTTTCATTCAGTCAGTAGCTTCAATCATTTCTGGACGTTTTTCAATGGCAAAAATCAATGAATATTGTAAATGCACAAACAGTAATTTCTCCGCATTGCAAGGTGCAATTCTGAAATTTTTTGCTTTTTCCTGCTCCTCTTAGCATGATAAAGAAGATTCAAAGAGAGTGAGATGCCAGCTCCTTTCATTCAGTCAGTAGCTTCAATCATTTCTGGACGTTTTTCAATGGCAAAAATCAATGAATATTGTAAATGCACAAACAGTAATTTCTCCGCATTGCAAGGTGCAATTCTGAAATTTTTTGCTTTTTCCTGCTCCTCTTAGCATTATAAAGAAGATTCAAAGAGAGTGAGATGCCAGCTCCTTTCATTCAGTAAGTAGCTTCAAACATTTCTGGTATATGAATAACATGATGTTTTTCAATGGCAAAAATCAATGAATATTGTAAATGCACAAACAGTAATTTCTCCGCATTGCAAGGTGCAATTCTGAAATTTTTTGCTTTTTCCTGCTCCTCTTAGCATGATAAAGAAGATTCAAAGAGAGTGAGATGCCAGCTCCTTTCATTCAGTCAGTAGCTTCAATCATTTCTGGACGTTTTTCAATGGCAAAAATCAATGAATATTGTAAATGCACAAACAGTAATTTCTCCGCATTGCAATGTGCAATTCTGAAATTTTTTGCTTTTTCCTGCTCCTCTTAGCATGATAAAGAAGATTCAAAGAGAGTGAGATGCCAGCTCCTTTCATTCAGTCAGTAGCTTCAAACATTTCTGGTATATGAATAACATGATGTTTTTCAATGGCAAAAATCAATGAATATTGTAAATGCACAAACAGTAATTTCTCCGCATTGCAAGGTGCAATTCTGAAATTTTTTGCTTTTTCCTGCTCCTCTTAGCATGATAAAGAAGATTCAAAGAGAGTGAGATGCCAGCTCCTTTCATTCAGTCAGTAGCTTCAATCATTTCTGGACGTTTTTCAATGGCAAAAATCAATGAATATTGTAAATGCACAAACAGTAATTTCTCCGCATTGCAAGGTGCAATTCTGAAATTTTTTGCTTTTTCCTGCTCCTCTTAGCATGATAAAGAAGATTCAAAGAGAGTGAGATGCCAGCTCCTTTCATTCAGTCAGTAGCTTCAATCATTTCTGGACGTTTTTCAATGGCAAAAATCAATGAATATTGTAAATGCACAAACAGTAATTTCTCCGCATTGCAAGGTGCAATTCTGAAATTTTTTGCTTTTTCCTGCTCCTCTTAGCATGATAAAGAAGATTCAAAGAGAGTGAGATGCCAGCTCCTTTCATTCAGTCAGTAGCTTCAATCATTTCTGGTATATGAATAACATGATGTTTTTCAATGGCAAAAATCAATGAATATTGTAAATGCACAAACAGTAATTTCTCCGCATTGCAAGGTGCAATTCTGAAATTTTTTGCTTTTTCCTGCTCCTCTTAGCATGATAAAGAAGATTCAAAGAGAGTGAGATGCCAGCTCCTTTCATTCAGTCAGTAGCTTCAACCATTTCTGGTATATGAATAACATGATGTTTTTCAATGGCAAAAATCAATGAATATTGTAAATGCACAAACAGTAATTTCTCCGCATTGCAAGGTGCAATTCTGAAATTTTTTGCTTTTTCCTGCTCCTCTTAGCATGATAAAGAAGATTCAAAGAGAGTGAGATGCCAGCTCCTTTCATTCAGTCAGTAGCTTCAATCATTTCTGGACGTTTTTCAATGGCAAAAATCAATGAATATTGTAAATGCACAAACAGTAATTTCTCCGCATTGCAAGGTGCAATTCTGAAATTTTTTGCTTTTTCCTGCTCCTCTTAGCATGATAAAGAAGATTCAAAGAGAGTGAGATGCCAGCTCCTTTCATTCAGTCAGTAGCTTCAATCATTTCTGGACGTTTTTCAATGGCAAAAATCAATGAATATTGTAAATGCACAAACAGTAATTTCTCCGCATTGCAAGGTGCAATTCTGAAATTTTTTGCTTTTTCCTGCTCCTCTTAGCATGATAAAGAAGATTCAAAGAGAGTGAGATGCCAGCTCCTTTCATTCAGTCAGTAGCTTCAATCATTTCTGGTATATGAATAACATGATGTTTTTCAATGGCAAAAATCAATGAATATTGTAAATGCACAAACAGTAATTTCTCCGCATTGCAAGGTGCAATTCTGAAATTTTTTGCTTTTTCCTGCTCCTCTTAGCATGATAAAGAAGATTCAAAGAGAGTGAGATGCCAGCTCCTTTCATTCAGTCAGTAGCTTCAATCATTTCTGGACGTTTTTCAATGGCAAAAATCAATGAATATTGTAAATGCACAAACAGTAATTTCTCCGCATTGCAAGGTGCAATTCTGAAATTTTTTGCTTTTTCCTGCTCCTCTTAGCATGATAAAGAAGATTCAAAGAGAGTGAGATGCCAGCTCCTTTCATTCAGTCAGTAGCTTCAATCATTTCTGGTATATGAATAACATGATGTTTTTCAATGGCAAAAATCAATGAATATTGTAAATGCACAAACAGTAATTTCTCCGCATTGCAAGGTGCAATTCTGAAATTTTTTGCTTTTTCCTGCTCCTCTTAGCATGATAAAGAAGATTCAAAGAGAGTGAGATGCCAGCTCCTTTCATTCAGTCAGTAGCTTCAACCATTTCTGGTATATGAATAACATGATGTTTTTCAATGGCAAAAATCAATGAATATTGTAAATGCACAAACAGTAATTTCTCCGCATTGCAAGGTGCAATTCTGAAATTTTTTGCTTTTTCCTGCTCCTCTTAGCATGATAAAGAAGATTCAAAGAGAGTGAGATGCCAGCTCCTTTCATTCAGTCAGTAGCTTCAATCATTTCTGGACGTTTTTCAATGGCAAAAATCAATGAATATTGTAAATGCACAAACAGTAATTTCTCCGCATTGCAAGGTGCAATTCTGAAATTTTTTGCTTTTTCCTGCTCCTCTTAGCATGATAAAGAAGATTCAAAGAGAGTGAGATGCCAGCTCCTTTCATTCAGTCAGTAGCTTCAATCATTTCTGGTATATGAATAACATGATGTTTTTCAATGGCAAAAATCAATGAATATTGTAAATGCACAAACAGTAATTTCTCCGCATTGCAAGGTGCAATTCTGAAATTTTTTGCTTTTTCCTGCTCCTCTTAGCATGATAAAGAAGATTCAAAGAGAGTGAGATGCCAGCTCCTTTAATTCAGTCAGTAGCTTCAAACATTTCTGGTATATGAATAACATGATGTTTTTCAATGGCAAAAATCAATGAATATTGTAAATGCACAAACAGTAATTTCTCCGCATTGCAAGGTGCAAGTCTGAAATTTTTTGCTTTTTCCTGCTCCTCTTAGCATGATAAAGAAGATTCAAAGAGAGTGAGATGCCAGCTCCTTTCATTCAGTCAGTAGCTTCAATCATTTCTGGACGTTTTTCAATGGCAAAAATCAATGAATATTGTAAATGCACAAACAGTAATTTCTCCGCATTGCAAGGTGCAATTCTGAAATTTTTTGCTTTTTCCTGCTCCTCTTAGCATGATAAAGAAGATTCAAAGAGAGTGAGATGCCAGCTCCTTTCATTCAGTCAGTAGCTTCAAACATTTCTGGTATATGAATAACATGATGTTTTTCAATGGCAAAAATCAATGAATATTGTAAATGCACAAACAGTAATTTCTCCGCATTGCAAGGTGCAATTCTGAAATTTTTTGCTTTTTCCTGCTCCTCTTAGCATGATAAAGAAGATTCAAAGAGAGTGAGATGCCAGCTCCTTTCATTCAGTCAGTAGCTTCAATCATTTCTGGACGTTTTTCAATGGCAAAAATCAATGAATATTGTAAATGCACAAACAGTAATTTCTCCGCATTGCAAGGTGCAATTCTGAAATTTTTTGCTTTTTCCTGCTCCTCTTAGCATGATAAAGAAGATTCAAAGAGAGTGAGATGCCAGCTCCTTTCATTCAGTCAGTAGCTTCAATCATTTCTGGTATATGAATAACGATGTTTTTCAATGGCAGAAATCAATGAATATTGTAAATGCACAAACAGTAATTTCTCCGCATTGCAAGGTGCAATTCTGAAATTTTTTGCTTTTTCCTGCTCCTCTTAGCATGATAAAGAAGATTCAAAGAGAGTGAGATGCCAGCTCCTTTCATTCAGTCAGTAGCTTCAAACATTTCTGGTATATGAATAACATGATGTTTTTCAATGGCAAAAATCAATGAATATTGTAAATGCACAAACAGTAATTTCTCCGCATTGCAAGGTGCAATTCTGAAATGTTTTGCTTTTTCCTGCTCCTCTTAGCATGATAAAGAAGATTCAAAGAGAGTGAGATGCCAGCTCCTTTCATTCAGTCAGTAGCTTCAATCATTTCTGGACGTTTTTCAATGGCAAAAATCAATGAATATTGTAAATGCACAAACAGTAATTTCTCCGCATTGCAAGGTGCAATTCTGAAATTTTTTGCTTTTTCCTGCTCCTCTTAGCATGATAAAGAAGATTCAAAGAGAGTGAGATGCCAGCTCCTTTCATTCAGTCAGTAGCTTCAATCATTTCTGGTATATGAATAACATGATGTTTTTCAATGGCAAAAATCAATGAATATTGTAAATGCACAAACAGTAATTTCTCCGCATTGCAAGGTGCAATTGTGAAATTTTTTGCTTTTTCCTGCTCCTCTTAGCATGATAAAGAAGATTCAAAGAGAGTGAGATGCCAGCTCCTTTCATTCAGTCAGTAGCTTCAATCATTTCTGGACGTTTTTCAATGGCAAAAATCAATGAATATTGTAAATGCACAAACAGTAATTTCTCCGCATTGCAAGGTGCAATTCTGAAATTTTTTGCTTTTTCCTGCTCCTCTTAGCATGATAAAGAAGATTCAAAGAGAGTGAGATGCCAGCTCCTTTCATTCAGTCAGTAGCTTCAATCATTTCTGGTATATGAATAACATGATGTTTTTCAATGGCAAAAATCAATGAATATTGTAAATGCACAAACAGTAATTTCTCCGCATTGCAAGGTGCAATTCTGAAATTTTTTGCTTTTTCCTGCTCCTCTTAGCATGATAAAGAAGATTCAAAGAGAGTGAGATGCCAGCTCCTTTCATTCAGTCAGTAGCTTCAAACATTTCTGGTATATGAATAACATGATGTTTTTCAATGGCAAAAATCAATGAATATTGTAAATGCACAAACAGTAATTTCTCCGCATTGCAAGGTGCAATTCTGAAATTTTTTGCTTTTTCCTGCTCCTCTTAGCATGATAAAGAAGATTCAAAGAGAGTGAGATGCCAGCTCCTTTCATTCAGTCAGTAGCTTCAATCATTTCTGGACGTTTTTCAATGGCAAAAATCAATGAATATTGTAAATGCACAAACAGTAATTTCTCCGCATTGCAAGGTGCAATTCTGAAATTTTTTGCTTTTTCCTGCTCCTCTTAGCATGATAAAGAAGATTCAAAGAGAGTGAGATGCCAGCTCCTTTCATTTAGTCAGTAGCTTCAATCATTTCTGGTATATGAATAACATGATGTTTTTCAATGGCAAAAATCAATGAATATTGTAAGTGCACAAACAGTAATTTCTCCGCATTGCAAGGTGCAATTCTGAAATTTTTTGCTTTTTCCTGCTTCTCTTAGCATGATAAAGAAGATTCAAAGAGAGTGAGATGCCAGCTCCTTTCATTTAGTCAGTAGCTTCAATCATTTCTGGACGTTTTTCAATGGCAAAAATCAATGAATATTGTAAATGCACAAACAGTAATTTCTCCGCATTGCAAGGTGCAATTCTGAAATTTTTTGCTTTTTCCTGCTCCTCTTAGCATTATAAAGAAGATTCAAAGAGAGTGAGATGCCAGCTCCTTTCATTCAGTAAGTAGCTTCAAACATTTCTGGTATATGAATAACATGATGTTTTTCAATGGCAAAAATCAATGAATATTGTAAATGCACAAACAGTAATTTCTCCGCATTGCAAGGTGCAATTCTGAAATTTTATGCTTTTTCCTGCTCCTCTTAGCATGATAAAGAAGAGTCAAAGAGAGTGAGATGCCAGCTCCTTTCATTCAGTCAGTAGCTTCAATCATTTCTGGACGTTTTTCAATGGCAAAAATCAATGAATATTGTAAATGCACAAACAGTAATTTCTCCGCATTGCAATGTGCAATTCTGAAATTTTTTGCTTTTTCCTGCTCCTCTTAGCATGATAAAGAAGATTCAAAGAGAGTGAGATGCCAGCTCCTTTCATTCAGTCAGTAGCTTCAAACATTTCTGGTATATGAATAACATGATGTTTTTCAATGGCAAAAATCAATGAATATTGTAAATGCACAAACAGTAATTTCTCCGCATTGCAAGGTGCAATTCTGAAATTTTTTGCTTTTTCCTGCTCCTCTTAGCATGATAAAGAAGATTCAAAGAGAGTGAGATGCCAGCTCCTTTCATTCAGTCAGTAGCTTCAATCATTTCTGGACGTTTTTCAATGGCAAAAATCAATGAATATTGTAAATGCACAAACAGTAATTTCTCCGCATTGCAAGGTGCAATTCTGAAATTTTTTGCTTTTTCCTGCTCCTCTTAGCATGATAAAGAAGATTCAAAGAGAGTGAGATGCCAGCTCCTTTCATTCAGTCAGTAGCTTCAATCATTTCTGGTATATGAATAACATGATGTTTTTCAATGGCAAAAATCAATGAATATTGTAAATGCACAAACAGTAATTTCTCCGCATTGCAAGGTGCAATTCTGAAATTTTTTGCTTTTTCCTGCTCCTCTTAGCATGATAAAGAAGATTCAAAGAGAGTGAGATGCCAGCTCCTTTCATTCAGTCAGTAGCTTCAATCATTTCTGGACGTTTTTCAATGGCAAAAATCAATGAATATTGTAAATGCACAAACAGTAATTTCTCCGCATTGCAAGGTGCAATTCTGAAATTTTTTGCTTTTTCCTGCTCCTCTTAGCATGATAAAGAAGATTCAAAGAGAGTGAGATGCCAGCTCCTTTCATTCAGTCAGTAGCTTCAATCATTTCTGGTATATGAATAACATGATGTTTTTCAATGGCAAAAATCAATGAATATTGTAAATGCACAAACAGTAATTTCTCCGCATTGCAAGGTGCAATTCTGAAATTTTTTGCTTTTTCCTGCTCCTCTTAGCATGATAAAGATTCAAAGAGAGTGAGATGCCAGCTCCTTTCATTCAGTCAGTAGCTTCAACCATTTCTGGTATATGAATAACATGATGTTTTTCAATGGCAAAAATCAATGAATATTGTAAATGCACAAACAGTAATTTCTCCGCATTGCAAGGTGCAATTCTGAAATTTTTTGCTTTTTCCTGCTCCTCTTAGCATGATAAAGAAGATTCAAAGAGAGTGAGATGCCAGCTCCTTTCATTCAGTCAGTAGCTTCAATCATTTCTGGACGTTTTTCAATGGCAAAAATCAATGAATATTGTAAATGCACAAACAGTAATTTCTCCGCATTGCAAGGTGCAATTCTGAAATTTTTTGCTTTTTCCTGCTCCTCTTAGCATGATAAAGAAGATTCAAAGAGAGTGAGATGCCAGCTCCTTTCATTCAGTCAGTAGCTTCAATCATTTCTGGACGTTTTTCAATGGCAAAAATCAATGAATATTGTAAATGCACAAACAGTAATTTCTCCGCATTGCAAGGTGCAATTCTGAAATTTTTTGCTTTTTCCTGCTCCTCTTAGCATGATAAAGAAGATTCAAAGAGAGTGAGATGCCAGCTCCTTTCATTCAGTCAGTAGCTTCAATCATTTCTGGTATATGAATAACATGATGTTTTTCAATGGCAAAAATCAATGAATATTGTAAATGCACAAACAGTAATTTCTCCGCATTGCAAGGTGCAATTCTGAAATTTTTTGCTTTTTCCTGCTCCTCTTAGCATGATAAAGAAGATTCAAAGAGAGTGAGATGCCAGCTCCTTTCATTCAGTCAGTAGCTTCAATCATTTCTGGACGTTTTTCAATGGCAAAAATCAATGAATATTGTAAATGCACAAACAGTAATTTCTCCGCATTGCAAGGTGCAATTCTGAAATTTTTTGCTTTTTCCTGCTCCTCTTAGCATGATAAAGAAGATTCAAAGAGAGTGAGAT
>NW_027366801.1:0-65829 GCF_046119375.1 Phyllobates terribilis | reverse complement strand
TAATCGACAAACTTACGATGAGAAGTGCAACTTGGAAACTCACTCGTAATCGTACTCCGGAATAAAATGGGTTTCTTTCCAATCTGAATTCGCACAACACGCATGCGGTGAGGTTTGTCGGACCCGATATGTTCCAAAGGAGTTTTAAAACTTTAATTCAAAGTAAAACTTACTTCAAAGTAAAATAAGATACAGAGTTGAATTCAAGTTAAATTCAAAGTTTTTATAAAGTCAAATATAAATTCAAACATTATTTTTTTAACATCAAAATAAACTTAAGTAAACTTTTTATTATAATTTCACATAATATTTTGAAAAGAACATATAAACAATATAAAACTTACAACTTATAACTTTTTGTGTTTTTAAAGTTAAATATATTATTAAATTAATTCAAAACAAATTTAAATATATAAAATTAAATATATAAGCTTACAACTTTATAACATTATAACTTATAAGTATAACTTCATAAAGAATATATAAAACTTACAACTTATAACTTCATAACTTTATAAAGTTAATACAAGTTTAAATACAAAGTTAAATAAATTGATTTATAAGTTTAAAATCAAAGTTAAATATCTTAAATAATTTTATTTAATTCAACAAAATATTCTCAATTTAATTTAAAAAATACATGGTGTTAATTTTCTGAACGGGACCGGCGGTTCCGGTTCCGATGAACCGCCAGTTCCCGGTTCGGGGAAATGTGGAACCGGGACCGGGACCGGGACCCCCACGGTTCCATGGAACCGGGGCCGGTTCCGGTGCCGGTTCCGGTTCCAGTGCCGGTTCCGGTCCAGTCCCCCGGTTCCGCTTCAGAATATTCCATCTCTAATCAGGGAAGCAAATGGAGATATCCTTATTGTCCAAATATATGTTGATGATATTATTTTTGGTTCTACTAACTTGTAGCTTGTAGAAGATTTTAAGAATACCATGAGCCTCAAGTTCAGCATGAGCATGATTGGTGAGCTCAAGTACTTTCTCGGGCTTCAAGTGAACCAGTTGGAAAATGGCATTGAAATACATCAACAGAAATACATCAAAGAGCTCCTCAAGAAGTATCAAATGGAAGGAAGCAAACCATGTCCTACACCCCTCTCAACCACTACAAAACTGGATAAAGATCTTATGGCTGAGAAGGTAGACCAAACTGTGTATAGAGGTATGATTGGCTCCCTTATGTATTTAACTACTTCAAGACCTGACATTGTATTTGCCGTTAGTGTTTGTGCTCGCTCTTAGTGCGACCCTCGCGCTTCTCACCTTAGTCACGTAAAGCGCATACTTAGGTATCTCAAGGGGTCTGACGATTTATGTCTTTGGTACTCCAAAGGAGGCGGTCTTTCTCTTGTTGGCTACACCGATGCAGATTATGCAGGTTATTTAGCCCATCGTAAGAGCACAAGTGGGATGGCACAGTTCCTTGGACCATGTCTTGTATCATGGGGATCCAAGAAGCAGAATTGTGTTGCACTTTCAACGACAGAAGCAGAGTACATAGCCGCAGCGCAATGTTGCGCTCAAGTACTGTGGATAAAGCAACAGCTCGTTAACTACGGTATTAATCTCAAAACTATTACTATCTATTGTGATAATACCAGTGCAATTTATGTCTCCAAGAACCCAGTACATCACACACGAACTAAGCACATCGATGTACGGCACCACTTTCTACGTGATCATGTGGAGCGCAAGAACATCGAGCTTACTCACGTATCTTCAAAAGGGCAATTAGCGGATATTTTTACTAAAGCGCTTAATCGACAGGTCTTCTTAAACCTTCGGGTTCAGCTTGGCCTTATGCGACTCCATTAGCTTTGAGGCAATGGAACTGTAAGTATTTCCCTATTTGACTAGAATTAGCGAGCTTAGTATCAAGGTACGAACTATGGTAGCTTGCGCTTGATAGCTTTGAGTCATTCATGCTTTATGGTTGTTCATTAAAATGAATTAGTACTGAAGTTGTCTTACTTGCTTAGCTCGATTTGATATAATCTCAGTCAATGCATGCTCTTCTTTGCCAAAAACTTGACAATGGTGATCGTCTTCTACCCATATTACATGCCTAAGAAATGATCCATTACATAGGTGTCCTTAGCTTGACTAGATGTAACGCTTCTCTTGTCCTTTATTGAGCTCCACATTAGAGAAGTATTCATTTGGTGACATAAAACTCAATTACCATATTACATGTATATGCACATACGTCCACATAAACTTGACTGATTGAATGCTCTAATGTCCCATATATGAAATGTGCATCTTCCTGTTCATGAATTTCTTTACTTTGTGGTTTGAGATTTGAACTGGACATCACACTCTTACATCTATTTGACTCAGTAAGTTTTTTGAACTTCTTCAGAATATTCAGCCAGAGGAGAGTTTGGTTGAGCTTCGTATTGTAGCGCATTTCTGTGTTGAGGTGTATTGCGCTTTGAAGCGCATCTGGTTGGATTACCTTCGGACTTGGGTTTTCTTAATTTTGAAGCAATGATTAGCTGTCAACGGCTCTATTTCGCTTTTCGGGTAACAGCTACATTTCCGACCGTTGGGAGCCTAGCGCGTCAAATCAGTGCTCTCATTGGACCATTGGACTTCGTCTTCTGCCGCTGATCTTGATTGGGTATTTGAACGGTTGAGAGTGGGGAACGCGTGCTTATAAATACCAGGTATTAACTCCTCCTCTGTTTACCTTATTTCCTACCTCTTTCCTCTATCTCTCTCTCAAACTCCGTTCAACCTTCATCATCACCTTCACTCCGAGTTCAACAATGGAAAATGTTAACCTTGCCGAGCTTGACCCAGCTACCCGTGCCCAAGTTGATATGCTTCTCAAATCAAAGTCCTCTACATCTGGTCCGTCCTCCTCTACACAAGCTTCACACGATGAACCTCCCCAAACACAAACCACCGACACAGTTCTCCTCACAGAAAGCCCCAGCCCAAGCCCCACTGAAAAGCCTACCAGCCCTGAAGCTCCATTATTCTCTCATGAGCCAAAGGTCAACCTTTCACTTATAGCCGAAGACTTGGAACTGGCTGGTTACGATGTCGAGAAAGAGCTTGGCATGCCAACTGCTGACACCTCTACCCATGCCATGTCTCACTCTATCCCAGCAAAAGGTAAAGGTGTGTTTGAGATTGAAACTCCTTCACGACAAGGTGTTCAGACAAGGCCAGGTATTTCGTCTCTTACCTCTCCTCAACAGCTTCTCGCTTCTATCCCCTCTAACTCGGATGACGAGGCCGACTATCACATTCAAGCTCGTCCGGGTCACGACTCTCCACTGACTCTACAGACTCAGAAAGGTGATCGAGAGAGTGATGTTTTGCGCCGCAAAGGTCGTAAGCGCAAGGCCCCACTTCCTCCTCCTCCCCCTGAGCCTGAGGATATTGAGTCGTCTGATGATTCTGAGCACGAGTCACCACCCCCTGATCCGCAAGAGCAGAAAGCGCAAGTTACTTCTACCCGCTCTAAGCGTGCCAAAGTTATCGGCTTCAATGACTTTCCGCCTATTCCATCAGGTATTGCTAAGCGTGCTTTCTTTTTCCCAGAAATTGTGACTCTAGATCTTCTCTCCGAGCTCAAAGAGTCTTCACATATTTCGTGCTTCGCTACTTGGCTGAGTTTTCAAGGTTGGGACAAGTTGGAAACGGAACCTGCGAGATGCAATGACGCTATGGTGTATCAATTTTATGCGACGATGAAGTATCCAGTTGCTAATCCAGAGTATATCCAGGTGTGGTTTTATTGGCGAGGTAACTCAAAGGAGTCTTTCTTAGTGAAAGATTTGACAAAGGCGATTGGTTTGATCGGGCAGTCTGTAGAAAAACACGTATTTGATCAGCTATTGTTCACTGTCACTAAGGTTCATTAAGCCTTAGTTGCGCTTAACAAGTATTCAATTGCGCTTTGAAGACTTGGGATGCGCTTGACCTATGAAGAACTATTAGTAATGAGCTTACTAAAGTCCTTAAGTGCGGAAGAGGTCAGACAGACAATTGAGCGCGCTTTAAGTTGTTAAAGCGCACTTATATTTGCACACACACAAGAATTTCCAAACGGTGAGAACCCTAAGTCACTAGCTGACTCGGGATAAAACTCACCACTACACTTGTATTGATTAGAAAAGGATTACAATCTCTCGCTTCAACACTTTGAAGCTCACTCGTAAACTCTCTCTTTACAATACTTGATTTCAGCTCTGAAGAACAAATGAAGGCACTCTCAACACTCTCTCTGATAACAAACCAGTATATCTCTTAAGCTCTCTCTAGCTTCTCTATATTCTCTCTATTTGTGATTCCTAGAATGAATGCAACAGTACTCTATTTATACACAGCCCTTAAGCTAAACCTCTAACTTAATTAGTGTAACAAACAAAGACTAAGCACAATACCACCTCATCAATCCATGTGCCTTGATCACTTCACCAGGATTAATCAACGGCTTGGAGTGATTTGGTTTTGTTCTTCATGTGTTGATCCATGCCACATAATCAATCCGTGTGCTTTTAGCTCTAACAACCTTCAGCCACGATGGCGATCCCTGGAGTAGCATCCCAAAGAGTGAGTAAGTTCTTCTCGCACCTTCCTGTGCACGCAACTTGCACTCTCCCGCTTACCAGCCTTCTTAGCGTGTTGGCGTTGTTCTTCTGCGCTCTGGCACACCCTAAGATTTGGTGGAACCTTGTGGTCAACCCTCTTCTTCTTCATTCAAGCGCGTCTCTACTCCCTCGAAGCTCGATCACTCTCACTTCTTGGTCTTGAATGGATTTATTAAACACCATTTGCGAAACTAACTTTCTCCGCTTGGTGTTAAGCGCGACTGAGACCAGTCAAGCGCATCTCTAAGTGACTTAAGCGCATCCTTACAGATATAGCAATAACCTGGAAGGCTTAAAAGCACTAAGAGATTAAACAAATTAGTTTGTTATCATCAAAACAAAGAGAAATAGATTAAGCTTTAACAAAACGATTAAAGCTCAGCTAACAATTTCCCCCTTTTTGATGATGACAAACTTTAAACAGGTAAGCTCATGAATACTTTCTTAAGTGACTAAAATGAAGACGATAATATCAATTTAATCAAGTATTCAGATTCGGAATTGGATCAAAGTATCTTACCGAGTGCTTAACCATACCAGTTTTCAATTCCCCCTGAATTCAAGCACGATCTCATACTTCCCCCTTAATCAAAGAAGAATGTACCTGTGTTCTTCCCCCTTTTGACATCATCGAAAAATTCAAAGCATAGTCATACAGTAAGAAAGATAGTAGAGTGCGCTTGCTAGCTAAGAAGTCAAACAAAGCTAGATAGAGGACACTAAGCAACTTAAGTAGAGAAAAGTCATGTCAGTGAAGCTCTCAGAGATATAAAAGTCAGAAACATAATTCATTAAATTTTTTAAGAACTGCCACAAAAGTAGGGGAGGAACCTTAACAGACTAATTCACAAAAGCATTTAACAAGGCAGAAAGAGAAAAACAGAAGTCAGCAAATGCGCTTACAAGCGCAACCATCACTACAGCTTACAAGCTACTACCCTTTTCAGCATCGAACTTCTCCTGTACCATCTTTACCATCGTAGACATAAGCTCAACCATTTCCCTGAGATGCTTCTCGACCCTGTCCTGATGAGCTTCCATTGATGCCACTATCACTGATAAATCAGCAGAACTGGAAGAGGCTCGAGCGCGCGGACTGAGCTCTGAGCGCGAGCTCGAAGGATGCTTCTCTTCAGTTTTAGGTAAGAGAATGGCAACAATAGCATCGGTAGTAAGAAATGTAGAGCAGGCGTAATCAGGGAGAGATGAATCATACAAACCATCAGCTCGGAGCATCTTGCAGATCAGATGTGGGAAAGGCAGAGGACCAGACGTAGCAGCACGACATAACACCAAATGGCTCATCATCAGCTGAGCAGTATTTACCACTTGATTGGAGATGACGGCAACCATAATACAGCAGTCAGCGATTGTAACCTTCTCACGGTCGTAGTCACGAGGCGTGATATTGGTGATGATAAAATGATGAAGAAGCCGCTTAGCCGGTCGGAGCATGTCAACTGTGAGCGCACCTTTAGGCACATTAGAACCAAAAACAACCTTTTTGAGTTGGGTCGTACCTGCGGTTCGGTTCTTCTTATAGAGCCTGCCGAAGTCGCTGGACTGCTCAGTTAGCCCAATAGCCTTGGCGAGGTCCTTCACCCGAAAGCACTCTTTGGAATTCCCGCACCAGGTGAAGCCAACCTGATTGTACTCTGGATTCGGAGCTTGATACTCCAAGGTTGCATAGAACTGATACACCATCGCGTCATTGCAGCGAGTGGGCTCAGTCTCAAGTGTGTCCCAACCTTGGAAGCTCAACCATGTGGCAAAGCGCGATACGTGTGAAGAATCTTGAAGCCCAGAAACCAGATCGGTGGTGACAATCTCCGGGAACAAGAAAGATCGTTTCTGTACACCTGTAGGAATAGGAGGAAAATCATTAACTCCCAGTACCTTGGTGCGCTTTGACCGGGTTGAAGCGCCAGTTGTTTTCTGTTCAGGTGGAGGAGAGTCATGCTCAGAGCCATCGGATGACTCTATTTCTTCTGACGGAGGTGGAGGAGGAGCTGCTGCCTTGTGCTTCTTACCTTTGCGGAGAAGCGCATCACTCTGGAGGTCTGGACGCTGAGATGCAAGAGGAAGTGGCGAGTCGACACCAGGTCTAGGCAAGAGCTAAAACCCTTCATCATCTTCAGAATATGAGGGAATACTAGCGAGGAGCTCCTTTGGGGAGGTCAGAGATTGCGCTCCGGGCCTTGCCTTTGAACCAGGCCGGGAAGGAGTCTCAGTGCTAAGCACGCTTTTACCTTTTGCAGGAGTGGTGTGAGAAGTCTCGGCCATAGCACATCCGAGCTCCTTTACCGGGTCGTAACCAGCAAATTCGAGATCAGTTGCAAACTGTGTTAGGTCCACCTTGGGATCATGAGAAAAGAGGGGTTTTAGAGGGCTGTCTGGGTTTTGAGTTGTGGGTTCAGGGTCGTGAATGAGGGTGAGATCTTCAATATGGTCAGAGGGTGAGTCAGGCTTTTGTGTGGGGGAGCTTGGGTTTTTTGTGGGTGATGTGACTTCATGAGAGACAGGTGGGTTTGGGGGAGAGGTCTCAATATGTGTGGAGGATGAGGCTTTGGTCATGGCATGGACAAGGGATTCAACCTTAGCACGTGTAGTCGGGTCAAGCTCACTTAGAACAAGCTTATCTGTGGTAACCGGATGTAAGAGAATGGAGAGTGAGAGGAGTAGAAGAGAGATAGAGGTAGATGGGAGAAGGTAAGGTAAATGTGGGAGACGAATACCTGGTATTTATAGCACATCCATCAAATCTGAACCGATTCAAAGCTCCAATAAAAAACAAGCTCAGAAAAGTAGTCGTTAGCCTCTCCAACGGTCCAATAAGCATCCAGAAAATTGTGCTAGGCCTTCTAGTAGCCCTCAACGGTCATAAAAGTAGCCGTTGCACCCAGAAAGTAGCCGTTACATCAGAAAAGCGGCAGGTTTATTTGACAAATAGCCGTTTCTTCAAAGTTAATCAAACCCAACTCGGAAGAAAATCTACCCAGATGCGCTGCAAAGCGCGATAGACTTCAACACTGAAATGCGCTAGAGACTGAAGCGCAAGCTGAACCACCTCTGAATAATAATACTGAAGAAGCACAACACTGATTGAGATGAGTAGATGTAAGAGCGTGATGTCCAGTTCAATTCTCAAACCACAATGTAAAGCAAATCATGAATAGGAAGATGCACATTTCATATAAGGGACATTAGAGCATTCAATCACTCAAGTTGATGTGGAAGTATGTGCATATACATGTAATATGGTAATTGGGCTTTATGTCACCAAATGAATACTTCTCTTATGTAGAGCTCAATAAAGGACGAGAGAAGTGTTACATCTAGTCAGGCTAAGGACACCTATGCAATGGATCATTTCTTAGGCATGTAATATGGGTAGAAGACGATCACCATTGTCACGTTTTTGGCAAAGAAGAGCATGCATGGACTAGGATTATATCAAATCAAGCCAAACAAGTCACACAAATTCAATACTAATTCATTTCAATGAACAACTATAAAGCATGAAAGACTCAAAGCTATCAAGCGCAAGCGACCATAGTTCGTACCTTGATACTAAGCTCGCTAGTTCTAGTCAAATAGAGGAATACTTACAGTTCCATTGCCTCGAAGCTAATGGAGTCGTATAAGGCCAAGCTGAACCCTGAGGTTTAAGAATACCTGACGATTAAGCGCCTTAGTGAAGATATCTGCCAATTGCCCTTCTAAAGATACGTGAATATTCTTGCGCTCCACATGATCACGCAGAAAGTGATGTCGTACATCAATGTGCTTCGTTCTTGTATGATGTACAGGGTTCTTTGACACACATATTGCGCTGGTATTATCACAAAAGATAGATATAGTGTCAAGAGTAATACCATAGTCAACAAGTTGTTGCTTTATCCACAGTACTTGAGCGCAACATTGCGCTGCAGCTATGTACTCTGCCTCTGTCGTTGAAAGCGCAGTACAATTTTGTTTCTTGGATCCCCAGCAGACTAAGCAAGGGCCAAGAAACTGTGCCATACCACTAGTGCTCTTTCTATCAGCCAAGTAACCTGCATAATCTGCATCGGTATAGCCAACAAGAGAAAGACCGCCCCCTTTGGAATACCAAAGGCAAAGATCATCAGATCCTTTCAAATACCTGAAGATGCGCTTTACATGAGAGAGGTGAGAAGCGCAAGGATCTGACTGTGATCGAGCGCATACACTAACGGCAAAAACAATATCAGGACGTGAAGCAGTTAAATACATCAGAGAACCTATCATATCTCGATACATGGTTTCATCTAACTTCTCAGCCATTAAGTCTTTGTCCAGCTTTGTGGTGGTTGAGGGGGGGGGGAGGGGGGTAGGGCAAGGTTTGGAGTTCTCCACTTGATACTTCTTAAGGAGTTCTTTGATGTATTTCTGCTGGTGAATCTCAATGCCTTCATCCATTTGGTTTACTTGAAGCCCTAGAAAATACTTGAGCTCACCAATCATGCACATACTGAACTTGAGGCTCATGGTATTCTTAAAGTCTTCTACAAGCTGCAAGTTAGTAGAACCAAATATAATATCATCAACATAAATTTGAACAATGAGAATGACACCTTTCACTTCCCTTATGAAGAGGGTTTTGTCCACCAAACCTCTATTGTAGTCATTTTCCAACAAGTACTTAGATAGACAGTCATACCAAGCGCGAGGGGCTTGCTTCAGTCCGTAGAGCGCTTTGTCTAGAAAATACACGTGGTCTGGATAAGTTGGATCTTCAAATCTTGGTGGTTGCTTGACATAGACCTTCTCATTAAGCTTACCATTGAGGAAGGTTGTCTTCACATCCATTTGAAACAGCTTGAATCCTATGTGCGTTGCGTAGGCTATCAACAGTCGAATTGCCTCAAGTCGAGCTACTGGTGCGCCCGTTTCATCGTAGTCAATGCCCTCTTGTTGATTGTAACCTTGTGCAACAAGACGCGCTTTGTTTCGTACCACTACTCCACTATCATCCAGCTTGTTTCTGAATACCCAGTGCGTGCCAATTATGCTTCTATCACCTGGCCGGGGTACTAGACGCCAAACTTGGTTGCGCTTGAACTCCTCTAACTCTTCTTGCATGGCTATTATCCAATCTGGATCTTGAAGCGCAACTTGTATGGACTTGGGTTCCTATAAAGAAACAAAAGCACTACAAGCAAGTAGATTACGAACGTTAGAGCGAGTCTGGGTACCTTTTTCATACTGAGATATGATCGCAGAAACTGGATGTGAGTTCATCTGTTGATAATCGCGCACGGTGACCTCTGTATTTTCTGGTAGCTTCATCGTTGTGGTCTTGTACAAGCTTTCACTACCACCAGAAAGGCCACTGGGTCCCGCTTGAGGACTTCCAGGTTGCATTTCATCATTGCTAGGTCCCGCTTGAGAGCTAGAAGGAGGAGCAGAAGTAACAGAGGGAGTTACCTGACTTAGAGAAAGAGGTGAAGGGGGAGCTAAAACTTCAATGGATGGTCCACTTCCATGATCTTCATTCTGAGTGTTGTCCTCTGGAGTTGCTTCTTCACTGGGAATGCAAGCTTCTATGGCCAAGGGCTGAGAAGCGCATCTTCCACCATCATCATCGTCACTTTCCATACCTGTAGAAGGGATAGAAGGTTGCGCTTGAGGACTGGGAGGAGAAGCTGGAGGTAGATCATGGCTAGCAAATGGATCATCATTGATTTCTGGTACGCTTTTGAGCTCTCCTTCATCAAATTTTACATGGATGCTATCTTCTTCCCCCTGAGTTCTCAGGTTGAGTACTCTATATCCCTGGCTAGTAGGTGCATATCCAAGGAAGATAGCCTTGTCGTTCCTAGCATCAAATTTACCCAAGAGTTCTCTCCCATTGTTATTGACGTAGCACTTGCAACCAAACACCCTTAGGTGAGAGATATTCGGTGTACGCCCTTTAAGCAGTTCATAGGGAGTTTTCTCAAGAATTGGCCTTAAGAAGGCACGGTTAGTTATATAACATGCAGTGCTCACAGCTTGAGCCCAATAGTGTGAAGCGACACCACTAGAGAGTAGCATTGTGCGTGCCATCTCTTGGAGTGTACTATTCTGCGCTCAACCACACCATTTTGCTCAGGGGTTCTAGGTGTAGAGAAGTTATGATCTATACCCCTTTCCTCGCAAAATGATAGGAACTCACCATTCTTGAATTCAGTTCCATTGTCAGAACGAATTGAACAAATGGGGAGCCCTAGCTTCTTTTCCAGTAAAAGCGCAAGGGCTTGAAACTTTGCAAAGGTTTCGCTCTTGTGTTTCAAGAAAAGAGTCCAGGTATAGCGAGAATAATCATCAACTATTACAAAAATATAGCGATTACCTCCTTTACTCTGCGTTCGTAGTGGTCCACATAGGTCCATTTGGAGAAGCTCAAGGGGAGCTTTAGTCTACACTACCTTGATAGAGGGAAAGGAGCTACGAGTCGCTTTAGCTTTTGAGCAGTTTGAGCATGAAGTCATGGATTCCACCTTGATGCGAAGAAGACCGCGAACAAGATCTTTGGACTGTAACTTGTTGAGTAGATGTAGACTTGCATGTCCCATTATCTTGTGCCAAAGATTTGTTGTCTCAGTGAGTGTAGTTAGACATAGGTTGCGCTTAGGAGAGAAGGAGTGGTCGAAGAGGTAAGTGTTGTCTATGCGCTTGCCCTTTAGAAGCACCTCTTGTTCAGGACTGACCACTGCACATTCAGTTGTACTAAACCATACCTTATTACCTCCTTGGTCGCATAATTGTGCTACACTCAGTAGATTGAACCGAAGGTTCTCTACTAAGTTTACATCTCCTATCTGAATGGCTTTGTTGAGATGCTCTTGTACTTTAGCAGTGATCTTCCCTTGCCTTTTGTCACTGAAGGAGACGCTGCCTCCTTCCTTATCTTGGAATGAAAGTAGTAACTGTGGATCACCCGTCATGTGACACGAGCAACCGCTGTCGATATACCACCTACATTTCATCCCAACCTGCAAAAGTAGAGATCAAGCTTTGATCTCCCATCGAAGCTTGCGCTTCGTGGGAATATTAGACATAGCTATTGCTGAGCTAGTCTTTGGGACTGGCTCATAATATCTAGGATCATTCAGGTCTAATACAATATGAGGTCGTGCTTCACTAAGCGCACCTCTGTATCCAGAAGCGCATCCGTGCTCAACAGGTGACTGTTGAATACGTGTACGCGTGCCCTTATTTTTAGCCATTGTCTTATAGGGCTTACTCTTAAGGACTTTCAAGTCCTTGCACTCACGCCTTTCATGTCCATTTTGACCACAAAAGGTACAGTAATGGTTACCTCTTACATAACCATACTTACCTTTTCCTGGTCTAAATGGTTCTTTCTTTTGTAAGACTGAAGGCTGAGTTGGGGTATGCGCTTGTTTTTTATACAAATGATGCGCTTTTTTCCCGCGAAACCACTCTTTGGTTTCTGAAGGTTGGTCCTCAAGTACCTTTATTCTGCTCTTCAGATGAGAGTTTTCACTCTTGTAGGCAGTTAGGTCTTGTTCAAGTGATTTGATTCTAGCAGAGAACTCACTTGATTGAGGAGGAATGGAGGAAGAGGAAGATTCCTGGGGGTCATAACCCAATCCAGGTCTAGCTTTCACAAAGCCTGTTTGAGGAACAGACTTTGTTTCCACTAATTTAGTAAGAATATCAAGCTTTGATATGATCTGATCGAGCTTAACATCTTTAGTTGAGGCAGAGTTACCTTCCAACCCTTTACCATGACAAAGTTCACAAGATTTAGAGAGGAGTATGATTTTTTCATGTAAATGTTTGGAAAGCTCAACCAATTCTTCCTTAGCATTATCAAGTTCAACCAGCCGTGCTCTAGCATCAGTTGCTAGAGACTTGTGTTGAACCATAAGCTCTTTTAAAAGATGGATAAGATTGCGCTTGGGAAGAATGTCAAGGTTCAGATCATTTACCTCAATCTCAGAGCCAGAGTCTGAGTCAGATGCGGTGCCAGCCATTAAGCACAAGTCAGGTTGAGCTCCATCTTCTGAATAGTCATCAGATTCTCCCCAAAGCGTGACGAAGGCCTGTTTAGGGGGCTGTTTGGTGAAGTTTGAGCTTGAGCTTGGATTCACTTTTGGATGAGGACACGCTTTAGCAAGGCGTCCCTTCTTGTTACAGATGAAACAAGTGAAATCCATGACTTCGCGCTGCTTAGAGGTAGAGTCACGCTTGGGACCGCCTTGTTTCTTGAAAAACTTCTTCACGAGCTTGGTCATCATAGCAACATCTCTATCATCGTCGTCTTCTCCTTCATCATCATTTTCAAGCTTTTGGAGAACACGTGATAGCTTGAGCGTCATTCCTTTGTTTTCTCGTTCTGAGTGCTTCTCCTCGTTGTTCTTGATTTCCTGAACTTTGAATTTCCCTGCAAGAACAGAGATAGGCAATTCTCGAGTTTTCTTGGATTGAAGAAGAATCTGCTTGAGAGTTGCATACTTGGAGTTCACCCCATGGATGAACGCCACATAATACTCTTAAGATTTCTTCTCCATTCCAGCAGAAATTATCTTGTCATAGATGATTTGACACCGAGAATGATAATCAGAAACAAGCTCATTTTCCCCCATTCTAATAGAGCAAAATTCGCGGTTAAGCTCAAAAATACGATTGTCCTTCATGTCATCACTACCTGAGTGCATGTTTATGATGGCTTTCCACATAGCTTGGGCAGTGGGGAGGGACATTACCTTGTCTATGTCTTTCCTTGAAAGAGCATTAAGGATGAGCTGTCACGCTTTAGCATTTTTCTCCATCAGTTGGTACTCTTTAGCTTCCCATTTGGAGTCATCAGTTTCAGAGATCTTCTCATCGCCCTTTTCAATAATCTTCCAGCACTGGTAATCCGTTTGCTGGATGTAATTTTTCGTCATTGTGAGCCACCATTCGAGTTCGCCTTCAACAAGGACGTGGGGCTTAGCGAGAGAAATGCCGAGGTTGAAACTAGCCATTGTTCGAGACTTGAGAATCCTTTGAACCTGTAAAAGGATTAGTGCAAATAGCTAACCTCGCTCTGATACCCATTGTAGAAAAACACGTATTTGATCAGCTATTGTTCACAATCACTAAGGTTCATTAAGCCTTAGTTGCGCTTAACAAGTATTCAATTGCGCTTTGAAGAATTGGGATGCGCTTGACCTATGAAGAACTATTAGTAATGAGCTTACTAAAGTCCTTAAGTGCGGAAGAGGTCAGACAGACAATTGAGCGCGCTTTAAGTTGTTAAAGCGCACTTATATTTGCACACACACAAGAATTTCCAAACGGTGAGAACCCTAAGTCACTAGCTGACTCGGGATAAAACTCACCACTACACTTGTATTGATTAGAAAAGGATTACAATCTCTCGCTTCAACACTTTGAAGCTCACTTGTAAACTCTCTCTTTACAATACTTGATTTCAGCTCTGAAGAACAAATGAAGGCACTCTCAACACTCTCTCTGATTACAAACCAGTATATCTCTTAAGCTCTCTCTAGCTTCTCTATATTCTCTCTATTTGTGATTCCTAGAATGAATGCAACAGTACTCTATTTATACACAACCCTTAAGCTAAACCTCTAACTTAATTAGTGTAACAAACAAAGACTAAGCACAATGCCACCTCATCCCTTGATCACTTCACCAGAATTAATCAACGGCTTGGAGTGATTTGGTTTTGGTTCTTCATGTGTTGATCCACGCCACATAAGCAATCCGTGTGCTTTTTAGCTCTAACAACCTTCAGCCACGCTGGCGATCCCTGGAGTAGCGTCCCAAAGAGTGAGTAAGTTCTTCTCGCACCTTCCTGTGCACGCAACTTGCACTCTCCCGCTTACCAACCTTCTTAGCGTGTTGGCGTTGTTCTTCTGCGCTCTGGCACACCCTAAGCTTTGGTGGAACCTCATGGTCAACCTTCTTCTTCTTCATTCAAGCGCATCTCTGCGCCCTCGAAGCTCGATCACTCTCACTTCTTGGTCTTGAATGGATTTATTAAACACTGTTTGCGAAACTCACTTTCTCTGCTTGGTGTAAGCGTGACTGAGACCAGTCAAGCGCATCTCTAAGTGACTTAAGCGCATCCTTATAGAATATAGCAATAACCTGGAAGGCTTAAAAGCACTAAGAGATTAAACATATTAGTTTGTTATCATCAAAACAAAGAGAATAGATTAAGCTTTAACAAAACGATTAAAGCTCAACTAACACAGTCTAATGGGTTCGACGGTCTTTACAAAAAGAACTGTCCTGCCGGTGCAAAACAGATCAAGGAAGTTGTCTTTGGCCCCAACGTGCCTAAGCGTGCTCTTATAGTGGATATGCTCAAACCAAGTCGAAGGCTTCTTCATCACTTAACCATTACCAATATTACACCGAGGGACTATGACAGAGACAAGGTAACCATTTTTTACTGCTGTATCATGGCGAATGTTATTTCAAACCAGGTGATCAACAATGCCCAGATTATGTTGAGTCATCTAGTTCTTTGCCGAGCAGCTACCTCTTGTCCTTTGCCATTCCCTCATATCGTGTGCAAGATGCTCCAAGCTGATGGACTCTAAGACCGCTCTCTCTCCGACTATGCCTGCTCTACTTTTCTTACTTCTGATGCGATTTGCGTAATCCTGCTTCCTAGAGTTGAAGGTACACACCCCTCTTCATCGCGCTCCGAGCTCAGTCCTCGCGCTCGTCCTTCTTCTAGCTCTACAGATTTTTCAAGTGTTGTTGCAACCCTTGAAGCGCATCATGAGAGGGTCAAGAAACGACTGGGTGCGCTGGTCGAGCAGGTGACGAAGATGGTTCAAATGGTTCACGAGAAGTTTGATTCTGTGAAAGGCGGTAGTTGTTAAGTGTTGTGATGGTTGCGCTTTTAAGCGTTTTTGCTGATTTCTAATTCTCTCTCTGCTTTGTTTAAGTTTTTGTGAACTAGCTTGTTAGGTTATCCATCCTATTTTGTGGCAGTGACTTAAAATGATCAATGAAGTATGCTTCGATTTTTATATCTTTGAGAGCTTTGCTGACTTGACTCTTCTCTACTTAAGTTGCTTCTTGTTCGCTATTCTGCATTGTTTGACTTATTAGCTAGCAAGCGCACCCTCCTATCTTTCTTACCGTATGGCTATGCTTTTGATTTTTTCGGTGATGTCAAAAGGGGAAGAAAACAGGTACATCCTTTTTGATTAAGGGGGAAGTATGAGATCGTGCTTGAACTTAGGGGGAATTTGAAAACTGTGTTGGTTAAGTACTTGGTATGGTACTTCGATCTAATCCGAATCTGAATACTTGATTAACTTGTGTTTATTGTCTCCATTTTAATCATTAATGAAAGTATTCATGAGCTTACCTGTTCACAGTTTGTCATCATCAAATAGGGGGAAATTGTTAGTTGAGCTTTAATAGTCATATGAAAGCTTAATCTATTTCTCTTTGTTTGATGATAACAAACTAATATGTTTAATCTCTTAGTGTTTTTAAGCTTTCCAGGTTATTGTAATATCTTATGGGATGCGCTTAAGTCACTTAGAGATGCGCTTCGACTGATCTCAGTCGCGCTTAACACCAAGCGGAGAAAGCAAGTTTCGCAAGCGGTGTTTAATAATCCCATTCAAGTCCAGAAGTGAGTATAGGCGAGCTTCTAAGGCATAGAAGATGCGCTTGAATGAAGCGGAAGAAGTGTTGATCACGAGGTTCCACCGTAGCACAAGGTGTACGCTGTTGCAGAAGAGAACTACCGAAATGCAAGGGAAGGCTGAGTGAGCGGGAGAATTCAAGTTGAGTACACAAGAGGTGTGAGAAGAACTTGAAGACTTTGAGACGCAATACCCAGGGATCGCCAGCGTGGAGATAGTTAGTTAGCACAGGCACACAGATTGCTGAGGGGGCGTGCATCAACAATTGGAAGAACAAAACCAAATTATCTAAGCGGTTGATTACTTCTGGAGAATTGATCAAGGCGCACGGATTGATGAGGTGGCAATATGCTTAGTCTTTATTTGTTACACGAAATTAAGTTAGAGTAGTAGCTTAAGGTTTGTGTATAAATAGTGGACTGTTGCATTCACTCTAGGTATTACAAAGTGAGGAATTTAGAGAGAAGCTAGGTGAGCTTAAGTGTTTACTCAGTTGTAATCAAGAGAGGGTGAAGTACCATTGTTCTAGAGAGGCTGAACTCAAGTATTGTAAGAGAGAGTTTACGAGTGAGCTTCAAAGAGTTGAAGAGAGAGATTGTAACCTTCTTCTAATCAATACATTGTAGTGGTGAGTTTATCTCGAGTCAATTAGTGACTTAGGGTTCTCACCATTTGGAAAACTCTTGTGTGCAAATCTAGTGCGCTTTAAACACTTAAAGCGCGCTCTTATTGTTGTCTGACCTTTTCCGCGTTCAAGGACTTTAGTAAACCAATTACTAAGTGTCTTACACTGGTCAAGCGCATCTCCAAGTATTAAAGCGCAATTAGATACTTGAGAAGCACATCTAAGACTTAATGAACCTTAGAAGACGTTGAACAATAGTGGCTTAATAAACACGAACTTACACGCAGGTTTATTTTTCCGATCCAAGTTTCTTAGATCACTCGCCGGGTGTTGTGCGTGTTAATCCAACAGCACGACGTAAGAGTATACCTTTCAAGTTCCGGAACTATTGGAAGGAGGAAGATGACTTCCTTGATTTGGTAAGAGAACAATGGATTGTAGAGGAAAGGGGAAATCCTCTGTATTGGTTATGGCTAAACTTAAGCGAGTTAAAGCTGCGTTGAAGAGCTGGAAAAGGGGTAGATTTCGCAAGCTAGAGATTATGGTAGATGAAAGCTCGAAGAATCTAAAACAGGCCAATGAGGAGCTGCAGGCTGACTTTGCTAATGTGATTCTTCAGCAGGATGCAGCTATAGCGAAAGAGGAACTTAATAAACGAATACAACACCTTCATAGTTTTATCGAGCAGAAAACTAAAGTCGAGTGGATTACGCTTGGTGAAGAAAATTTTGCAGCGTTCCATAATGTGTTAAAAATCAATATAGGGTGAAATTCAGTGTTTGGGTCGATCAGCAGAGATGGTATTTAGCTGAGTACCATAGAGGAAATAGTGGAGGAGATTGTGAATTTCTTCAAGGAATTATTTGGCACCAGTATATCCACGGCCAAACTTGACTTCAGTGATTTATCTGGGTACTGTATTGAATCCGTAGAACACCAAGCTATGTGTAGTCCTGTTCGGATTCTAAGGTTTTTACGGCCGTGTCGAACATTGGTAATATCAAGTCACCAGGCCCGGATGGGTTCGGTAGCGTTTTTTCAAACACCGCTGGGGCGTTGTAGGAAGAGATGTATGTGATGTGGTGGGTGACTTTTTCCGTAGGGGCCGTTTACTACGCCAAACTAATACAACATTCATCAACCTTATCCCCAAGGTGGATAACCCATTCCAAGTGAGTGAATTTCGGCCATTGCCTATTGTAAAACCTTGCTTAAAGTGATGTCAAAAATTCTCGTTGCTCGTATTCTCCCATACCTTGAGACACTCGTATCTGATAATCAGGGTGCATTCGTACCGGGTCGTCGTATTTTTGATAACCTAGCATTGCCAAGGACCTTATTCGAGGATATAATAGTAAGTACACCTCTCCCCGATGCCTTATCCAAATTGACCTTGGAAAGGCTTATTGATTGTGTAAGTTGGTCGTTCTTATGTGACACATTGAAGTATTTCAATTTCCTGAGACAAATGATCACCTGGATAATGGAATGTGTTAACTCTTCGTATTCAGTCCTAATTAATGGTGAAGCTGAAGGATTTTTCAAAGGCGAAAGAGGCCTCTGGCAAGGAGATCCATTATCTTCGTTCCTCTTCGTTCTTGTGATGGAAATGCTTACTAGAAAACTTCAGATGACAGCGACAAAAAATGGCTTCTACTACCATCTGAGATGCAAGCAGGTGAAACTTACTTCGTTGATGTTCGCTGATGACCTACTAATTTTCTGCAAACCTATCAGCTCAATGTTGCGTATCATTCAATTGCAGCAAGTCAAAATTATTACAGCAAGTCAAAATTTGCAGCAGAATCTGGGTTGCAAGCCAATTGCAGCAAGTCAAAATTATTACAGCATGTATATCCGTTGCGCAAAAACAAAGATGTGTTGAGCAGATGGGATTTGATGTGAGAACGCTGCCAGTTAGGTACATCGGAGTGCCTCTGCATTCTAAAAGACTTCGAGATGGGGACTTTCAACCTCTGGTAAACAGGCTGCAAAGCGCAATATCTTGTAGACAGGCTCGATTTATCTCATATCCGAGGAGAGTTACGATTATGAAATCAGTTTTAGAGAGTGTTGTTGGGTTTTAGATGCATATGTTTATTTTGCCCAAAGCCGTTACTCGAAGAGTGGAAGCGATTTTGCCGATCGTATTTATGGAACGGTGTGACAAACCATAAACGTTCTTTGTTTGCCTGGAAAGCAGTTTGTAAGGGGATGGAAACCGGGGGTCTCAGCTTTAAGGAAACACTCTCGTGGAATAAGATGCTAATGTTTAAGTTCGCGTTTGATATTATGACAAATCGGCAGAGTATTTGGCTGAGATGGGCGCGGCAAAATCTGGTCAGAAGAGAGGGTATCTGGACAATCACTGCAGCAGCAAACAGTTCCTGCATTTGGAATGAAATTATTGCTGCAAAAGAGTGTGTTAAACTGAAATTCAACGATGTAAATAGCTGCGTTGCTCAACTGCAGAAACCGGATGGTAATGCTGATACTGAATCCACCTATATGACGATTGCCCTTGTGTTCTCTGCGATTCCCTGGTGTGACATTATTTGGAAGGGTATTCAACCAAAAAAATGGGCGTTCATGTGTTGGCTGGCTACTAAAAATCATCTTCCGATGAGAGATCGTATGTACAACTGGGGGTGTGAATTCTGATATTTGTGTCCTCTGTAACACAAATACTGAGACTACAGGGCACCTTTGGTTTGAGTGTAAGGTTGTTTGTCGATTAACCGATATTGTTATGAGATGGCAGGGTGTACAGGCAAGGAAGACGTCGTTGATAGAATGGTGGAATTGGTTCTTGGAGTGCAAAAATAGAAAGAATAACATTTATCTTAGTAGGTTGTTGGCTATTATGGGGTAGTATATCACACATGGAAATTGAGAAATGATGTAATTTTTAAAAACCATACTATTGATGTGGACAGGGTACGGATGGAGATTATAAATGCCTGTAAATTTATATTACTTTATAAAATTAAGGTTAGTAGTAGACGGGGGAGAGCCATGATGAGGCAATTGTATGGGTGATAGTTTGAGACATTGTCTTTGACTTAATGAAATGATTTAACTTGTGGCTAAAAAATAATTAATGACTTTAGTGCTTTTCTCATATGCTAAGTGGTATAATAAATGGCTATTAGGAGAGTCATTTAGTGTTTTTTGGCACCCCTAAAATTATAGTATAGTATAGGATAGGACTAGAAGATTGTGACCCACGCTTCACACAAGCAACACTGAAGACTCGAATATAGATTATAATTCGTTCTTATCATATATTTTTCTATAACTTATCATTAATCATTCATCTATGTGATGTTATTATTATACTTTATTTTTTACATGAGGACTCGGGTGTAGATGATAATTTGTTTCTATTATATTTTTCTATAGTGTATCATGAATTCATCTTCTATGTGATTTTATTGTTATACTTTGTTATCTCTATATATTTTTAGTTTTTACAATAAAGGATCCAAATCTATGTACTCCCTAATTTATAGAGTTGATTTGTAATTGTAAAAACTGGAATTATATTATAACCATATATTTTCTATAAACAATAATAATAAAATAAAAAATACTTGATGAATATTATTAATCTAGTTTTAGTCGAGCTACATTTAGAACGGTCCAATACCCCTATCTAATTAAGCTCAGGAAAATGAATTTTATGGAGAATAATAATACAATAAAAAATACTCTATGAATATTATTAGTCTGGTTTTAGTCGAGCTACATTTCAAAAAGTCCAATAATCCTATCTAATTGAGTCAAAGAAAATGATAATTTTTTACATTTTTACATATATGAGAGGGTTTATATAAGTAACTCAAAATAATTAATGTTGCATTTAGAGTCCTTCTCATATGCTAAGTGGTGTAGTTAATGACTATTAGGAGAGTTATTTAGTGTTTTTTGACACTCCTAAAATGATATTATATAGGACTACAATCTTATTGATCATGCTTCGCATGGGCCTTATGTATATCAATATTTTAACTTATGTGATTAGGTTGATTTATATTTCATGTAAGTCTGATTCTAATATATTTCATACAATATTTTTGAGAAACTTTTATATAAGTGAAGAGGCGTTAAATGTGAATGAATGACTCATTTAGTATTTTTTAGAACACTATCCTTTATAATAGTCATTAATAACTATTTAGTGTGATTATTAGTTTACCTATTATTATTCATTAATATGTATTTAGTATTTTTTGGGATACTCAACTTTATAATAGCATGGGATTTATGTATGTCAATATTATAACTTATGTGATGAGATTGATTTATATCTCATGTGTGTGTGATTCTAATTTATTCATACAATGTTTTTGAGAATATCATCCTTTACATAAGTGAAGGAGCATTAAATATGAATGAATGAGTCATTTAGTGTTTTTGAGAACATCATCCTTTATAGTAGTCATTAATAGGTCTTTAGTGTGATTATTTATTTACCTGTTATTATTTGTTTTTTTAAAATTCATTAGTAGTCATTAATAGGTATTTGGTGTTTTGTGGATATACTTTATAGTAGACTAGAAGGTTGTGGCCCGTACTTCGCACAAGCTATAGTCATGACTCGAATATAGATTATAATTCATCCTTATTATATATTTGCTATGACGTATCTTTAATAATTCATCTATGTGATGTTATTCTTATACTTGTTATTTTTTTTTTGCCAAAGGTAAAATCGGATATATAGCCCTAAAAGGGATAGAGTAATACAAAACAATGTCAAATCAAAACACATATGGAGGGAAACAAGCCCCCAAGCTGTGACAATCCAACAAGAGAAAAACAAATCAAAACATCAAGATCATAGTGCTGCTATACGAGCAGGGCGAAAACCACCCCGGGCCTCATTAAAACCCTTTACTGGAAAAACCCAGGCCTAGTGGGAAAAACCCAACAAGAGGAAAAAGAGATACCCCTGCACCGGAACCAAACAGCAAGGTTCCGAACCACAATACATAGGCATATCATCAAAACAGACATAATAACAATCATCGACAGACACTCAAATCGCCCTCACAATCTCACAAGGGAATCGCGCATATAGGAGGCGAAACACATGAATCTGGATCATACGTGTAATCACCGCAGGTGGAATCCTAGTGCGCTCAAAGATCCACTCATTTCTTGCCCGCCAGATGTGGTAAACTGTAGCAGAAAGAGCGTACACCCGCGTACAACGCCTACAACTCGATCCTGATGAAAGGGTTCGCAACCACACAAGAGCGTCATCAATATGAAAAACCGTGTCTGAAATCCCGAATCGCAAACGTGTTACCCTCCAAATACCTGCAGAGAAGGGACACTCAAAGAAAAGATGGTTGTGAGTCTCAAGGCTAGCATCACAAAATCTACAACCATGAGCCTCATCCAAGAATAAGAGACGGTCATAAGTGGAAAGTCTTCCCATAATAGCCAGCCAAAGGATAAAGTTGTGCCTGGGAGTACCATGTACCGGCCACACCTCTCTCCTCCAAGGAACCTCCTCATATCTAACTCTGATCTCCTCGTATGCTCTACTCACAGAGAAACTCCCAGCACGGCACCATGAAGATAACAAGTCCTCAAAGGAATGATCCCCGTTCAATCTCTGCAACACATCATCACGTGCCCTTAGAATAGCACGTATCAAGGATGAAGGCCGTCCCTGTGCAGACCAACTCACCACATCAGTGGTACTCAGATATCTATCATAGACCCACCTAATCCAAATTGAATCCTTCCTCTCAACAATACGCCACAACTGCTTCATCATGAAGCACATGTTCCAAGTAGCAAGATCCAGAAGCCCCAGTCTGCCCTCAGATAAAGGGGAGTAAACCGTCACCCATTTAACCAATGGTCGCTTCCAGAGGAAGTTCCGACAAAGACGGATCAACTGCATGATAACACCCTTAGGAACCGGCAAAACAGATAGCCAGAATCCCTCAACCCCTTGTAGCACAACAGAGATCAACTCCTTCCTACCAGCAAAGGAGATATGCTTCTTTACCCAGGTGCTAAGATACTTAGCAATCCGGTCCATAAGCGGAGCATAGTGCGGGATAGTGAGCGTATGCGGATGAATGGGTATACCCAGATACCTAAAAGGAAAAGTACCAAGGTAAAACCAGTGGAGTGAACAATATCAGATGCCTCTCTATTCTCTCCATCATCAGTCACCGATCCCAGACACACAGAGGACTTGCCCCTATTGACATGCAGCCCAGACCAACTACCAAACTCAGCAAAACACCCCATAAGGATCTGAACAGAAGTCAGATTTCCTTTGCAGAACAGAACGATGTCATCAGCAAACATGAGATGTGTCAATCTAGAATCCTCACAATACTGATGATACTCAAATATCGGTGAAGAAGTCACTAGCCTGATCATCCTAGAGAGAATCTCCATGCAGATGACAAAGAGAAGAGCAGATAGAGGATCTCCTTGACGAATGTCTCTCTGACCAAGAAAATGACCACGTAAACCCCTATTGACCTTCACAGAATAGGAAACAGAAGTCACATATTCCATTGTCCAAGAAGAGAATCTAGTCGGAAAACCAAGATGATCCAAAGCAAACTGAAGAAAGGTCCAATCAACAGTATCGTACGCCTTAGCAATGTCCACATTAAGAAAACATTTCTTAGTGTCTGTCTGAATCATATATCTACGCAGGAGGTGTTGAACTAAGAAAATGTTATCGGACATCTGACGTCCCGTAACAAAGGCATTTTGTGCATCATCAATAATAGAACCCATGCATCTACGAAGTCTCAACGCCATGACCTTAGAGATCACCTTGTAGACCACATTACATCAAGAGATAGGGCGAAACTGTGCCACAAGATTCAGACAATCAACCTTAGGAATCGGCGCAATAATAGTATGATTCCATTGTTTCAAAAGCTTCCCTAAAGTAAAGAATTCTTTCACAGCAGCACACAGTTCAGCACCAGTCACATCCCAAGTAGCCTTGAAGAATTTAGCAGAATAACCGTCAGGACCAGGGGACTTCTCATCTCCAAGCCCCCATAACGCCGTCTTGATCTCAGCAATCGAGACCGAATCAACCAACATAGAACAGTCCTCCGTAGAAACCAGAGGGCCAGGAGCGATCAACGATGAGTCAGGGAGTGAAGGGACAACATCAACCCCCAACAATCCCTGATAGTAGCTCACAAACTCAACACAAACCTCAGTTAGAGATGAAGTATGAGACCCATCAGCACGAGAGATGGAAGCAATATGAGAGAGACGACTACGATCCTTCATCAGGGCGTGAAAGTAACTAGTAGAACGATCACTCTGGAGGATATACTTGGTCTTCGCCTGCTGGCTAAAGAAGCTGACCTCAGCACGACAGAGCCAATCCATACGATGCTTCAAATGGTCGGGGTGACTAACATCAATATCATCAGTAGGAAGAGCATAAGAACTCTCAAGAGTAGAAGAGTAAGCAGAAGTGGCGGCCTCAGCACGCGAAGATATATGAGAGAATTCCTTCCTATTGAGGTCCTTAAGAACCCCTTTCAGTCCAGTCAGAAGACGAGAAAGACGAAACTGATAAGTGCCCGGCAAACTACACTGCCAATGCTGTCGAATAACATCCATGAAACACGGATGAGTCAGCCACATATTATAGAAACGGAAGTACCGTTTACCGGAGGAGGCGATCTGACTAATAGTAACGATGGCATCCTTATGGTCAGAGAGGTTGCCAATGGGGAGGAACCGAGAGGATATATAAAGGTCATGATTGGCCCAACCATTATTAATCAAAACTCTATCCAGTCTACTCCATACAGATCTATTAGTCCAAGTAAATTGTCCACCACCTGTACAAGGGGCATCAGATAACCCCAAATCTCTACAAGTCTCTATCATATCATCAGTCTCTCTAGGTCTATTATATGTTTTCTATAGTGTATCATCAATACATCTTCTATGTGATCTTATTATTAGACTTTGTTTTTATTTGTTATTAATGAACTATTTTTTATTATCTCTATATATTTTTAGTTTTTGCAATAAAGGATCTAGATCTATGTACTCCCTAATTTACAGAGTTGATTTATAATTGTAGAAACTAGAATTATATTTCAACCTTATATTTTCTATAAAGAATAATAATACAATAAAAAATATTATATAAATATTATTAGTTTGATTTTAGTCGAGCTATAATTTGAACGGTTCAATAACCCTATCTAATTGAGCCCAAGAAAATGATTTCTATAAAGAATAATAATATGATATAAAATACTATATGAATATTAGTAGTTTGGTTTTAGTCGAGTTATTTCAAACAATCCAATAACCCCATCTAGTAGAGCCCAAGAAAATGATAATCATTTACTTTTTACATATATAAGAGGGTTTATATAAGTAACTCCAAATAATTAATATGTATTTAATAATTTTCTCATATGATAAATGGTGTAACTAATGGCTATTAGGGAGTCATTTTTTAGTCGAGTTATATTTCGAACAATCCAATAATCCTAATATATTATAAATTTAGGGTTTTCTACTCCTTTAGTCATTGAATGCATCACTCATGACTCTTGCCAACTTCTTTTATTTGCATGTGTGCTAATTAAGTTTTGCAACAAAACCGAAAGAATCCTAATCCTAATCATATCCTAATCTATCTATGTAATATCTATCTAATATTGTATATATATATATATATATATCTAAGATACTATAATCTCAGGGGATGCAAAAAATACTAAAAGTGGTCCTAATACACATTAATTGTACCCTAATTATGTAAAAGACCCACATCCAATACTGAATTTAAAAACTATTAATCAAAATCAAAATCAATAGATTCTTATTTGTGTCATCCACCTAAGTCCAACAAAAATAATAGGCCCAATGGTTAATTCAATCATCGAAATATTTGAGTCTCAAATATTTGGAACATCTAATTATTCGCAGCTATATCATACAAGATATATATATCACTTATTCATCTGATATGAGAGTATATTATATAATATAATATACTATAATCTTAGGGAATGCAAAAAAATACTAAATGTGATCCTAATACACATTAATTATACCGTAATTATGAAAAAGGTCCACATCTAATACTCAATCTAAAAAAAAACTAACAATCAAAATCAAAATCATCGATTCTTATTTGTGTCATCCACCTAAGACAACAATAAGAATAGGCCCAATTGATAATTCAATCATCGAAATATTTGAGTCTCAAATATTTAGAACGTCTAATTATTCACAACTATATCATACAAATATATATATATATCACTTAATCATCTGATATGAGAGTGTATTATATAATATAAATAGATGTTCGTGTATACAGTAAATAGATGTATATAATATTATAATTAGATCTATTTAAAATTGTATAAAATAAATTAGAATTAGACCTATATGAATATATTTACAGTATTAATATTAGACCTATTTAACATTGTATGAAATAAAGTAGATTACACCTACGTGAAACATAAATTAAACTCAACACATAAGCTAAAATATTGACATATATAAGGCCCGTGCAAAGCATGGGTAACAGGTTTCTAGTAATGCTTATAAAGTTGAGCTTTTTGAAGCATTAATTGCCTCCAAAATTCAACTTAATTTTTAATAAAATTTCTCAGTTTACCCTTACTTTCAAATATCATTCTTGAAATAAATGTGAAAAAAAACTAAAAACTTTCAAATAGAAAACATCATCTAATCTAATATACATATATATATTAACATAATACTTTTGTGGAGTTATTGATACTCTAAAACTTCAAATTCAATACATAAATTTTCGTAGATAATCCTTTGTCAAATCTCTTCATTTCTACTATATAAACCTTACAAACTTCTAAAATTCAACTATTATATTTTTTCCATTTTTCGTTTATGTGTTTTCCTAAACATTATTTAGTCTCTTCATCTTCATATAACATCATACTTAATGTAGGTTACAAAAAATTAATTGTCTATAACTAAATAACAGCAAAAATCCGAATCCTTCAATATCTTAACAGTAACCCTCAATACATAAATATTCATAAACAACTCTTTTTCATATCTCTTCATTTCTAGGTCCTATAGAAACCTTACAAATGCGCTCTACTTTATTAATCACCTCCCGTACACACTACATGTACAATTTGGACAAGTAATCAAATAAATAAGTTTTCTTTAAAGGAAGTCAAAATTTGTTCCTCCAAACTTTTAAAAATTGTATATACAGGAAGGCCTACTTGGAGAAGAATTCACCTCTCCCTATGTAAGAATGCATTTGAAATAGGGTGTTTCATTGTATTTTAAAGATTATTAACATTTCTATTATGATTTAAGTTTAAGATAGATTTTTATTCTTTGGATATTCTTGTGAGCAAAATAAATACATGATGATTTTAAATTTAGGTAAGCTTATTAGGTTACGAATGCTCAATACAATAATATGCATATGTTAGAAAGAGGAAGCATTTAAAATTCATGATCATGTCATAATGTATGTATACAACAATTTAGAAAACAGTGGCACATAAACTAAAAATATATATATATGTTACAAAATTTTAGTTTAGGCAATAATACCAGGTCTTAAAAATATGTACGGAAATATTTTATTTACCTAATATTTATACAATCTTTGTTAAAAACTTACAAAACACATAAAAATTAAAGATCATGTTATAATGTGTGTATACACAAATTCAGAAAATAAATGCATATGAACTGACTATACAAATATATTATTAATCTTAATCTTAATCTTAATACATATAAAGATTAGAGGGACTTTGAAATCTTAAATCTAAATTTGCATTTTCATTACTCCTCCATTGAAGACCCATTTTCACCCATTTTTAATTTCTCTTACCTTTGAATATAGCCTTGACATCATTAATACCCTCCTTATTGTTTGGCATCATTAACCTCTAGAACTCCTATTACTCAGTCCAATTTGTTCGGCCCAATTTGGTTAGCCCAATAGCCTAAGAGTCCACATAGTTCACTTTTTATCCTTTATTACTATTAAATAAAAGTCCTTTCTTATTCTGAAAACGCATTGAACCTTTGCTCTTTCTATGTTCCAACCCTTCTTTGCACAAGTCAAAGCATCACCTCCATTGCTCAATAAATAAATAAATGAACACACACATACAGTCATATAAGAGAGTCCATCACCATGAATCTATACATCATATCATATCATAATCCTTATAAAGTTGAGTTTTTTTAAGCATATTTCTCAACATACCCTTATTTTCATTATTGATCATTTTTGAAATAAATGCGAAAGAAAAACAAAAAAATCTCAAATAATATAGAAGTTGTATTAACCCTCTACTTGATTATAGAAGATAAATAGTCAAATTGATTAAATATAACTTCATGTCTCTTTGAATTCCAAGACTCACGTAATTCATTTCATATCCTTTAGTACAATTAAATATTCTCATTCTCAAAACCGCCTTAAACCTTTTCTCTTTTTATATTCCGGCCCTTCTTTGCAGAAGTCAAAGCATAACCTCTATCACTCTATAAATACAGAAATGAATGCAGGCATTCAGTCCCATAAGAGCGGTCATCACCTTGAATCTACACATACGAATAAAAAAATTGAGTGGTTTTATGATTGGAAAAAGATGATCAATATCAAAGCGAAGTCAAACTTAATGTCAATTTATTCCTATAAATTTCTATTCTTCTGCATGTTTTCTTTCCTCTTTTCTATTACCTTCAATTCTTAATACGTGTATATAGTTTGTTGTCATTTTACGATGTTAGTTAATATAGTGGATGAAATGGAATTTAAAACTTTAAAAAATAGGTTCAAATAATAACAACGAAAGGTTACATACCTAATAAAAAACAATGTAATGTACAATAATCCATGGAGTGTCACACATGGTCACACAAGTTACGTAATAAAAAAACTTCAATTGCAAGTATGTGCTTGACCGACAATGCACATTGTATGTTAGAGCAAAAAATTATACTATAAATTTCTAAGGAGAATGCCGCCTCAATTATATGTTTTCACCTATACAAAGATCCAACAACTCAAACACAAGCCCGTGCGAAGCACACAACTCTTCAATAAAAGTAATTTTCCTTAAAAAAAAAAGAAAGACACAATAGCCCGTGCGTAGCACGGGCATGCCATCACTAGTATATATAAAGATTAGGGGTAGGGGTGCTTGAAATCAATAAATATGTTTTTAAGCTTTCCAATTAATTTTATATATATAAATTAGGGGTTGTTCAAATAAATAAATGTGATTTTAACTTTTCTAATTAATTTTATCCCCATCATCATATAATTGTACAATCTTAATCCTTATATATTATAAATTTAGGTTTTTCTACTCCTTTAGTCATTGAATGCATCACTCATGACTCTTGCCAACTTATTTTATTTGCATGTGTGCTAATTAAATTTTGCAATAAAACCGAAAGAATTCACAATATATTAAGGTGAAGAATAGTTATTTATGTTTCTAATATTTAATATTGTGTTAAGTTGTTATGTCAAACATACACTTATAAATATAGATTAATATATACAAAATTAAATATTTTAAAAAAATCACAAATTTTAAAATATTTTCATAACATATAAGTTAGTAAAATTTATAGAAATTTGTTAAGAACCGCCCCTTATATGGGTCATTTGTCATTGAAGCATCCCTTATATGACAATTGATTCTAAAACACCCGTTAAATCTATTCTATTAGCAAAATTACAACTCTTGCCCTTTTTCGTTAAAAAACTTGTAATTATAGAAATTTAGGTTTTCTCTTACCTTTAGTCATTTAATTAACATCTCCTTTATTCATTTAATAGCTCTCTCATTCATTCTTATAGGCCAAATTTAAGTAATTTACACTCTTCTCATTTACGAAACAAAGAGGCCCAATCTATTATTCTATTTAATTATTTATATCTTATATTTTATCATGACAATTGAATTTTTCAAATTAGATTATGCAGGATTTTCAATTATTAATTATCTTTTCTTCAATTTTTTTATTTTCTTACGATTTCTTTCTTCCATTTTTTCTATCATATGTACTTCATAAAGTTCGGATTGAATAATAAAAAATTTAGAGGATTTTTACATAGTAATGATTACGAGGATATTTGTTGTGAAAACCTTACTCTTAGCAATAAAATTGTGAAAATGTATATAAATAATAAGTAATATATTATAATTAAAACTATCTACTTTAACAAAAAAAAGTTAAAACTATCCACATTAACACATGTGAAAATATTCTCCAACATTGAACCTCAAAGAAATTTGTGATCATTGGATGTGTATAAAAAGTCATGTTACACGTTAAGATTTCTGAGCCTCCCACATCAAAAACTTAATAAAGTTTCCTTCTCTTTGAGGTGTATAAAAGGAGATAACAAGATCCCGGTAGAAATTGTTTTTTATGTTTCTCTTATTATTCAAGTGGAGCTTAAAACATAGAAGCCCAATAATTATTTTCCAGTTTTAAATTTTTATTTCTTACTTTTTATCATGACAATTAGATTTTTCGAATTGGATTTTGTTGGATTTTCAATTACTAAAAATATATCTTTGATTTTGTTTTTCGATTTCTTTCTTCCATTTTTCAAGCATATGAACTTCATAAAGGTTGGATTGAATATTCAAAACTTTAGAGAATTTTTATATAGTAATGAGTACGAGATTTTTTTGTGAAAATCTGACTCTTAGCACGCAAAATTATGAGAAAATATATACTTATTAAGTAGTATATTATAATTACAACTATTCCCTTTAGCGAAAAAAGTTAAAGGTATCCATGTTAACACTTGTGTAAATGTTCTCCCACGCCGAAACTCAATGAAATTTTCAACCATTGAATGTATATAAAAAGTCATATCATATGTTGAGATTTTTGAGCCTCTCATATCGGAAATTTAACGAAGTTTCCTTCTCTTTGAGATGTATAAAAGGAGATCACAAGATCCTGGTAGAAATAGTTTTTTATGTTTCTCTTATTATTCAAGTTGAACATAAAACAATAAGAAGCCAAATAATTAATTTTCAAGTTTAAATTTTTTATTCCTTACGTTTTATCACGACAATTAGATTTTCTGAATTGGATTATGTGGATTTTCGAATACTAACAATTTTTCTTTAATTTTTGTTTTTGTTTTTATACGATTTCTTTCTTCCATTGTGTTTAGCAAATGTACTTCATAAAGGTTGGATTGAATATTCAATAATTTATAAAAATAATTATATAGTAATGAATACGATAATATTTGTTGTAAAAATCTAACTCTTAGTACTAAAATTATGAAAAATATACAATTAATAAGTAGTCTTTTATAATTAAACAATCCAATCTAACCTAAAAAAGTACAAACTATTCATATTAATACATGTGCAAAATGTTCTCGCACATTAAAACTCGACAATTTTTTTTACCATTGGATGTGTATAAAAAACCATGTTACATGTTGAGATTTCCAGCCTCCCACATCGGAAACTTAAGGAAGTATCCTTCTCTTTGAGGTGTATAAAAGGAGATCGCAAGACCCTCGATAGAAATGAGTTTTTATGTTTATCTTATTATTCAATTTGAGCTTAAGACAATAGAAGCCCAATAATCTATTTTCCAATTTCAAACTTTTATTTCTTACGTTTTATCATGAAAGTTAGATTTACCGAATTGAATTATGTGGGATTTTCAGTTGCTAACAATTTGTCTTCAATTTTCTTTTGTTTTTTACGATTTCTTTCTTCCATTTTTCTAGCCCATGTAGTTCATAAAGGTTGGTTGAATATTCAATAATTTAGAGAATTTTTATATAGTTATCACTACGAGGATATTTTTTGTGATAATCTTACTCTTATATCTAAAATTATGAAAAATAAATAATTAATAAGTAGTCTGTTATAATTACAAGGACCCCCTTTAATAAAAAAGTTTTAAACTATCCATATTAACACATGTGTAGAAATTCTCCCATATCAAAACTCAATAAAAAAAATCGACCATTGAATGTGTATAAAAAGTCATGTTACAAGTTGAGATTTTCAGTCTCTCACATCGGAAACTTAATGAAGTTTACTTCCCTTTGAGGTATATAAAGAGACATCACAAGACCATTGGTAAAATGGTTTTTTATGTTTCTCTTATTATTTAAGTTGAGTTTAAAACAATGGAAGCTCAATAATCAATTTTCGAGTGTAAAATTTTTATTTCTTACATTTTATCATGATAATTAGATTTTTCGCATTGGATTATGTGAGATTTCAGTTGCTAAAGATCTTTGTTTAATTTTTTAAATTTGTAACGATTTTTTTCTTCCATTTGTTAGCCTATGTACTTTATAAAGTTAGATTGCATATTTATAATTAAGAGAATTATAACTACGAGGATATTTATTGTGAAAATCTAACTCTTAGTACTAAAATTATGAAAAACTATATAATTAATAAGTAGTCTATTATAATTAAAACTATCCTCTTTAAAAAAAAAGTAAAAAAATGTTCATATTAACACATGTTTAATTATTCCCCTACATCGAAATTCAGTGAAATCTTCGACCATTGGATATGTATAAAAAACCATGTTACAGGTTGAGATTTTTGAGTCTCCCACATCGGAATCTTAATAAAGTTTCCTTCTCTTTGAGGTGTATAAAAGGATATCACAAGATCCCGGCAGAAATGGGATTTTTTGTTTCTCGTATTATGTAAGTTGAACTTAAAACAATAGACGCCCAATAATCAATTTTCTAGATTAAATTTTTAATTCTTACGTTTTATCGTGACAATTAGATTTTCCTGAATTGGATTATGTGAGATTTTCAGTTATTAAAGATCTTTTTTTAATTTTTTTTACGATTTCTTTCTTCTATTTTTTCTAGCCTATGTACTTTATTAAGTTGGATTGAATATTCATTAATCGCGAGACTTTTTATATAGTAGTGATTACAAGAATATTTGTTGTGAAAATCTGACTCTTAGCATTGAAATTATGAAAACATGTGCAATTGATAAGTAGTCTATTATATTTAAATCTATCCAATCTAATGAAAATAAGTTAAAACTATCCATACTAACACATGTGTTAATGCTCTCCCACATTGAAACTCAATGAAGTTTTTTACCATTGATTTGTATAAAAAAACATGTTATAGGTTGAGATTCTCAACCTCCCACATCGAAAACTTAATTAACTTTAATTCACTTGGAGGTGTATAAAAGGAGATCACAAGACGGTCAATAGAAATGAGTTTTTATGTATCTCTTATTATTATTCAAGTTGAACTTAAAATAATAGAATCCCAATAATCAATTTAACAGTTTAAAACTTTTATTTCTTACGTTTTATCATGACAAATAGATATTCCAAATTGGATTAAGTGAGATTTTCAGTTACTAACGATCTTTCCTTAATAATTTTAATTTTCAAACGATTTTTTCTAGCACATGTAATTCATAAAAGTTGGATTGCATATTCAATAACTGAGAGAATTTTCATATAGCAATGACTACGAGGATATTTTTTGTGAAAATATAAATCTTAACACTAAAATTATGAAAAATATACAATTAAAAGGTTGCCTATTATAATTAAAACTACCCACTTTAACAAAAAAAAGAAGTAAAAATTGTCCACATTAACACATGTTCAATTATTCTCACACTCGAAACTCAATAAAATTGTCTACCATGGATGTGTATAAAAAATCATGTTACAGATTGAGATTTTTAAGCCTCTCACATCATAAACTTAATGAAGTTTCCTTTCACTTTGAGGTACATAAAAAGAGATCACAAGACCCTCGATTAAAATGGGTATTTATTTTTGTCTTATTATTCAAGTTGAGCTCAAAATAATAGAAGTCCAATAATCAATTTTCTAATTTGAAATTTACAAATATTTTGATTCGTTTTTTTTCGTATTAGAGTGTATACGGGTAGGTGGGCATTTTTATCGTGTCCATGTTACACAATCTATAACCTATTCATTTTTATAAAAATATTATTCTCATTTTATTCCTATATTTCGTATATCAATATTTAGATTGATCAAAATTTCTACATGAATAAACCAAAATTTGTCTCAACTAGCCAAAAAGCTAAATACGAATATATAAGCTACAATATTAACTTATCAGATAATGAGGGTAACAGATGTGTGTGCTGCTTAACAATTTACGTTAAACACATACAATTTAAAGAATGTTCAATGTATATATAATCTTATAAAAAGACAAACTCGTGCGAAGCATGTGTATTAGAAACCTAGTACTTCTAAAGTTGATTTTTTAAGCATTAATCCAAACTCAACTGAATTTTTATTCTTTTAAGCATTAATTACCTCTAACTTGAGAATATTTTTATTAAAATTTCTTAGTTTACCCTTACTTTCAAATATCATTCTTAAAATAAATGTGAAAAAAGAAAGTAAAAACTACCGAATAAAAAAATGATCATCTAATCTAATATATATATATAAATATAATTCTTTTGTAGAGTTATAAATACTCTAAAACTTGAAATTCAATACATAAATTTTCGTAGATAACCCTTTGTCAAATATCTTCATTTCCATTATATAAACCTTACAAACCTCTAAAATTCAACTATTATAGTTTTTTCTTCCATCTTTTCGTCTTGTGTAACATCATACTTAATGAAGGTTACAAAACTAATAATGTTTAGGAATTAATTATTTACAATTAAATAAAAGTATAAATATGAACCTTTTAATATCCGAATCGTAACCTCCACTACATAAATATTCATAAGTAACTCTTTTTCGTATCTCTTCATTTCTAGACCTTATATAAATCTTACAAATGTGTTCCACATTATTCATTGCCTCACTTACACACTACATGTACAATTTAGACAAATAATCAAAAAATAATTTTTCTTTAAAAGAAATCCAAAAAATAAGTTCCTCTAAATTTTTGAAAATGATATATAGAGGAAGGCCTACTTGGAGAAGAATTCATTATATTTTAAAGATTATAAGCATTTCTATTATGATTTAAGTTTAAGATAGACTTTTATTCTTTGGATATTCTTGTGAGCAAAATACATGATGATTTTAAATTTTAGGTAAGCTTATTAGGTTATGAATGATCAATACAATAATATGCATATGCTTGAAAGAGAAATCATATTAAAATTCAAGATCATGTCATAGAATAAGGATCCGGTGAAAACAATCCTTATGGTGTGAAGTGTGAACTTTCTCGGGTACACATATAACACGCTAATGTTCACATATAACACGCTAATGTTCACATCTAAAGGGATAAAAAAATCACCCAGAAAACGTAAAAAAAAAAAAAAAAAACAGTTCAACATTAATTACAAAAATGCCACCGCGTGGGTTCATTAAAAAACCCATCTTTTAATCTCAGCCCTCTATTTTCTAATCTAATGGCTCTACATGCTTCACACTTCACACCATAAGGGTTGTTTTCACCGGAACTCACCTCCATGTCATAATATATGCATACAAGAGTTTAGAAAATATATTACAAAATTTTATTTTAAAAAATAATACCAAGTGTTAAAAATATGTACAGAAATATTTTATTTACCTAATATTTATAAAATCTTGGTTAAAAACTTATGAAACAGATTAAAATTCAAGATAATGTTATAATGTATGTGTACAAAATTTCTAGAAAATAATGGCACATGAACTTACTATACAAATATACTACAAAATTCACTTAAAAAATACATAGTCTTAAAATTATGTACGAAAGCATTGTGTTTACCTAATATTTGTACGATATTGGGTGAAAATTTACGGTTAATGCTTATTTTCGTATAAAGTATAAACCGCTAGAACTTATACAACTATATACACAGAACAAAGATAACAAAAAATTTATACAATGATTTTTTAAAATACACAACATCTAAAATCAACTATTGATTTTTTTTCTTCATTTTTTGTGCTTTCTATTATTTTATTGAGTATTTTCATCTTTATATAACATCATATGTAATGGAGGTTACAAAATTCATAATGGCTAGAAATTCATTGTCAATAATTGAATAAGATTAAAATCTAAACCCTTCAATGTCCTAAACATAACCCCAATACATAAACTTTTGTACCTAACTCTTTTTCAAATCTCTTCATTTCTAGAACCCTATATAAACCTTACAAGTGCACTCCTCATCTCCATCATCTCTCATACATACTACATGTCCAATTTGGACAATAGTTAAATTATTCTATAGTAATAGGAAATAAGTTTTTTCTGAAAGGAACTCCAAGAAACAAGTTCATCAACCTAAAATAATACATTGTACTTTATTTCTAAGTTTTTGAAATAAGTGTATAAAGAAAGGCCCACCTACCCCTACCTACTGAAGAAGTAGGAATGCATTTGGATAAGATTTTATTATTGTATTTTGAAGTTTATAGACATATCTATTATAATTTAAGTTTAATATTGAATTTATTCTTTTGATATTGTTGTGAGCAAAATACATGATGATTTAAAATTTTACGTAAGCTTATTAGGATATCAAATATCAAGTATAATAATATAAATATGATATAAAGTAGAAACATATTCAAATTTCCAGATCATGTCATAATTTATGTATACAAGAATTTAGAAAATAGTGACAAATAAACTAACTAAACATAATATATTAAAAAAATTAGTTAAAAAAATAATACAAGGTCTTGAAAATGTATACATTTCTTTTTACCTAATATTTACACGTTCTGGGTGAAAATTATGATTAATGCTTATTTTCGTATAAAGTATAAACCGCAGAACTTATATGACTATATACATAGAACGGAGAAACCAGAAACATTATACAAGATTTTTGAAATACACTATAACTAAAAAAACACTATATATGTATATTATCTTCAGCGGATTGAGGAGAGGTAGGCGTATGTACATTACACTTAATGTCGTCTTAGTAAATAGAATAATAAAGTAATTATGTTTTAATGATATTACAAATCGTTGGAAGTTATAATTCTCATGCGATAATGTATTTCTATTCAATATACATATAATCATCTTTCATATCAATGAGAAGACAATATATATAAAAAATCGTACACAACTTACACGTTGAATGCAAAGCCCGTGCGAAGCACGGACATCCAAATGCTAGTCCTATCTAATAGAGTCCAAGAAAATGATAATCTTTTACTTTTTACATACATAAGAGGGTTTATATAAGTAACTCAAAATAATTAATGACGCATTTAATATTTTTTCCTATGTTAAATGGTTTAATTAATGGCTAATAAGGGAGTCATTTGGTATTTTTAACACCCCTAAAATTATAGTATAAGATAAGGCGATTGCTAAGTATCGCACATATTTTTTTTACTAACTATCGCACACACACTCGTCACGGCCACTATTACGACGCTCGTCACGAGCATCTCCGAAGCAGCCATAATGAGCATGTACAAAGCGCCCATCACGAGCACCAATAAAGCGCTCGTCACGAGCACCCCCAACGTACTCGTGACGAGGAGAGCTTAAAGGCTTATAATAGCCTAAATCTTTCCCAAACCCTCATTTAAAACATTCTTCCGCCTCCCAAACACTCTTTCTGCAGAAAACCTTCCGCTCGAACGCAATTCTTGCTTGTTTGAGTTGATTCTGGTGCTCGTATGCTTCTCGATTCATTGTTCTTCTATCCTAAAGATCCTAATTAAAGTTGATGTGGTTAGTTCTTCAATTTCTAGTTTGTTTGAGTTGATGTTTATGTAGATCTATACGTTATTTTTCCTAATTATTTGATGATTTAATAGTTATATATGCTATTTAGTTAAATTAATGTGATCTATATACATAATATTGTTGAAATCTTGAAGTATATGGAAGATTTGAGTTGATTTGGAAGATATTTGGATCTATAGTTTTCTAGGTTGAATTATTGGAAGATTGAGTAGTTAATCAAGTTAATTAGTTAAAATAATGTGATTTAATTTAAATTTATGGTTTAAATGTTAATATATCGATATTTTAGTTGTAGTATTGATTTGGTGGATATTTGGTTGTATAAGTAATTTTTTTTATAAATTGTTCTAATTTTTGGTAGAATTTTTAGGTATTTAGGTAAAATAATTTGATTTAATTACATTATATGGTTAAAATATTGAAATTTATGTTGATTGTAGTTGTAGTATTGATTTTGTAGATATTTGATTATATAAGTATTTTGTATGAATTGTTGCAATTTTTTGTAGAATTTGTAGGTATTTAGGTAAAAAAATGATTTAGGAATATTGATATTTATGGTAATTTTAGTTATATAAGGGGTTTAGTACCATTTAAGTTGAAAATTATCTTAGTATTGAGTTTGCTAGGTAGATTTAGTATTTAGGTAGTTTTGAATGTTGAATTATTAGGAAAACAGTTTTAAATGTTGGTTGAGGTTGGTTCTTTGGTTGGATTTTGAGTTTGGGAAGTCAGTCTGGAATGAGTTTACCATATTTGCACTACCTCCCTAGATCGTGACGAGCATTACTGAGGCGCTCGTCATGAGCATGCCTTTCACAGCCGTCAAGAGCACCTGTCTGAACTTGATTGCAATTTTAGGTTGAATGTGATGAAACTCTGTAGTTAGTTGATGTAAATGTATGGTTAATTCATTTAAAACTCACTTACATTGTAATGTTGTATATGCAGGACCGACTAAAGAAGATGGCAAAGAAGGTCCGTGGCATGGGTTCCAGATCTGCACGACACCATAAAAGGGAAGCCGTGAGAGATGCCGAGGAGGCTACGCGTCTGGCTACGGAGGAAGCAGCCAGAGCTAAAGCGGAGCTGGGCAGTAGAGTTTCCCGGACGAAGAAGCGGGGGGTGGAAGTGAGCTCCGTCTCGACCACTTACACGCCTGCGAGACATTCAGTCTCGGGTGAGGGAGACATTGCCAATCCGAACACCCCCCCCCCCCCGTACCCTTACCCCATGTACCCGTCAGGATCCGGCTCACGACATTCCATCTCGGGTGGGGGGGGAGACGATTACATGGGAGATGCATCGTCTACCCATCAGTTGTTGTTGGGGTACTACGGTGACCAACAGATGGGTGGTGGGTCCGATTACCACCAAGCCGGCGGGTCCAGACATCACGAAGGCGGTGGGTCAGAATTCCATTACGACGGTGGTTCCGCAAATCAGTACGGTGGTGGGTCAGACTACCAATATGGCGGTGGGTCTCAACCGTACTACGGTGGTGATCATGATCGCCATCAAGGCGATTGGTCCGCCTTTGGTTATGGTGGGACTATAGACGAAGAGGCGGTTGAGGAAGAGCTTCATGTTGAAGAAGAACCTCATGTTAAGGAACAAGTGGAGGTATGTATATATAATAAAATATAATATTGTTTATGATATGGTAAGTTTAATAAATCAGATCATCATTGTTTTAATATTAAATATGTCTTGTAGAGTGGGTGGAGGGGGCGAAGACCATGGAACGCCCCACGAGATGAAGAGAGTGACGAGGGGGCTGCAGATGAGGGGGGTAGCCGGAGAGGAGGATGTCGGGCAGCCACAAAGGAGAGCCAACAGAGCCATCACCACGGATCCCTACTTGACCGTAGGGGTCAGTCGTGGTCCGGAAAACCCTGGGTTGCTTCGTGGGTTCCCTGCCCACGTTGCATACGACATATGGCGGGGCATGGTAAGTTACATGTTCAATGAAATGACCTTAAGTTTTGTATGATGTTATCACATAAATTTAAAACTAATGTTGTAGAGTCAAACATGCAATTTCCAGTTCTGGAACAAGATGGTGCGAGGTTGGGTCCCAGCCCCAGGGTCGCCCATGAAGTTAGCTGTTATTGATGCCGGGTTATGTTCATGGCGTTCGTGTAGAGGTGGCAGCTTGAGACGAGCTCATTTCACCTACCCTTTGGTGAGATGACAATCACCCTGCATGACGTTTACCAGCAAATGAAGCTACCGATACGTGGCAGGGGGATGGGTGCCTCCGAGCAGCAACGCCTTAGGGGGAAGACTATCGGCCTCACCCAGAAGCTGCCCAAGGCGAGGGCATTTTTGGGCCTGCGTAGGAAAGACTCAGTTGTCTCCCATTTGTCGTTGAAGGATAGATGCATTAACCATCAATGCGTAACTGCCACCCCTCAGGTAGCGGCCTCGGGGTATCTACTCCATATTTTGGGTAGTGCCCTCTTCCCTAATAGGTCACATGACAAGATTCCACTATCCAACATAGACTTTGTCCGGGACCTGGATGAGGTCGGAGAGTGTGCATGGGGTGCCGGTTTGCTCGCTTCCACGTACCGAGTTGGGAAAGGTGTCCAGGGATGAGCGTAAGCAGGTTTTGGCGTGGTATACGCTCGTAATGGTAAGTGATTGTGTATCAATTAAAGAATTTTTTATCTTTAACGTCGCTTTGGTAATGATTGAAACATAAAATGCAGAGCTGGATATATGCGCACTTCCCGACATTTAGGCCGCATCGCAGTCGGTGGGACGGTGGCTGACCTTTAGCCATGATGTGGTCCCCGAATGCCTCGTCGATCCAGGGGAGAAACTATCGGACTGATCTAGATGCCATTTCAGAGGTCGAGGTACGTATTGTGTACTACGTAAAGTTTGTTTATGTTGACGTCTATTTTGTAGTGTAGGGTTATTCTGAAACTTAATTTCCTGTTCAGGTTGATTGGCTGCCCTACGGTGTTCTGGACTTCGATGACAAGGACATCGCGCCATCTCTATTTCATTGTGTTTTGGGGTTCGGTCACGCTGTCACCTAACCGTACATTGCGTCATCTCTATTTCATGGTGTGTTGTATGTGTGTAAATAGGTGAAGATAAAGCTCATTTGTGGTGGATAAGTGGTCAAACCTTGCAGTTTCGAGTCATTTCAGTTTAGTTTTCACCCAGTGACACATCAAACAAAGGTATGGGCTTGATACGACAGCCTAATTCTGAGTTTTGCAATATAAGTTGCGGTGCGTGACGAGTACTACCACCATATTCGTGACAAATGACATTAGAATGCTCGTGACGAACAAGATATTGGGCTATATCTCACATTTTACATACATGTCACATTAAAAGGTGGATTATTGGGATATTTTCATTTGTTTAATTACACTTAAATTCTGGTGTTCCATGTTGGGATATTTTCATTTTCAGTGAGTTAATGGTTATGTCAATGGTGTACAACTAATAGTAATGCATTCAATTTGATACTCTCTTACTATTAAACTGCATAAGTGAAAACATGAAGATATTTGTTGTTACAAGATTGCTGAATACTAAATTGTTCAAATACCATTACATTGTTTCTAGTTAACGCAATTCTTCTTTCGATTACAAAATAGTACATTCTTCAAATAGCATTACATTGTTTCTAAATAATGCGATTCTTCTTTCAATATCTCTCCTAGGACAATTTCGCCCGTTCCCTGCAAAGTTTCATAAAGCAAACAAAAATCATGGGTTAGACTCTCTTTTTCGATCTCTGAGATGGCTTACGTCTCTAACCACTATAACTTTATCCAAATATTTGATATCTTCTTTATCCTTAAAATTAAACCTCATAAGACCTTCATTCTGCTCACTTAGCGCATTACTCTCTTTCCGCAGTTCATCAATAACCTCCTGGGCTCGCTTACAGAATGGTGGATCGGTCCATTCTGTAAAATTGCAACCTCCTTCGTTATTTGGTTTGTTCACATCATATGTTCCAAATTATGGACAACCCCATAACCTTCTACCAAAGTTCCACCGACCCTCCACGGTTTGTTGAACTAAAGGAAAACCGCAATGACACACTTTATTTGATGTGACTGATGAAGATGATGAAGAAGCCATCTACTCAGATTTGGATGAATGTGGAATGAAGCTTGTGGGTGTGGAAACAACTGCATAAGAATCACTCTTTTATAGGGGTTGTGGAAAAGGGTTCTGAAATAGGGTTGAGGAATATGAATTGTACTATACAACTGTATGTGTGCTGTAACCAGCTTCTATCCATTGTGGGTGTAATACAGCTGTAAACAACTATGAATTTCAGAAATCAAATAGGTGATTCCAACACATAGCATAACATTGTTAAAACCACCTAGTCTATACAAAGTGGGATACATACCAGACATAAGTACGGGGTTGATTTCAAGTGTTACATTGTGTAACAACATCTCAATATAGGTCATTATAGAACACAACATTGTTAAAATCAACTAATACATCCATTTCATTAATTAGAAGTACGTTTTCATCATGCCGAACACCCTTATAGCCCCATCAAGCCTACCACCATGATTTAATGTGATTTTCTTGTCAAAAATAGCATAAAAAGACTTAGATAATCATTTAGAACTAATAAAAATACTTGCAAACATCAAAACACCTTCTACCATGAGATAGCCCCTTCGTCATGACCATGTGTGCTAGGGCTCGTCACGACCATATGTATTATTGCTCGTCACGCCCTCTTCATGCCTTATCACTCGTGACATGTAACCATGCAGTGCTCGTCACGATCAATGCAAGAGTGATCGTCACGAGAAAATTCATGTCCTTCGTCACGAGCATGTCTTCCTTACTCGTCACGAGTGTGTGTGCAAGTGTTAGCAAAAACATGTGCGATGGATAGCCGGGCCGTAAGAAAAGATGATTAGAAGATTTTTCAACCATCATTGATCAACTCAAAAATACTAAATGCTCGTTTCTAATATAAAAATATAACATAATAATGATCATGAATAAATATCGGTTGATCATGAGATGTGTACAAAGAGACACTAAACATGCTGACAATGTACCAGGGATGGCAACGGGGGAGGAGATTCCCCGATCCCCATGAGAAATCTCCGTTACAGGATGAGTTATGATTTTTTTTAAGGGAGGGGGATTTAACGGGTATGTAGATGAGAATATTAAAAATGTTTTATCCCATGTAGGGATGGGGATCAAGGTTTTCGTCCCGTCCCCGCACCCAATGGGAGTAATATTTTTAAAGAAAATATGTATATAATCTTAAAAGTTGTTTCCGGTGAGGACTATTTTTTAGTTGTGACTGTGAGGACTCATCACAACCATTGATTCGTTTTGATCAAAAAACACTTTACACGCTCCAATGCACTACTAAGTGCACTACTCATCACAATTGAGTGCACTTTTCAGTATATTGGTGCACTTTCTAGCACACTATCAAGTGCGCTACTCAGTGCATACTGGTGCACTCCCAAGTAGTGCACTGGTGCATTACTCAATACACTAGGGTGCACTTCTCAGTAGTGTACTGGTGCACTCGCGAGTGCATTACCAATTGCACTCCACGGTAGTGATACAGGGTTACCCTGCAATGTCGATCTAGGCTCACTTAAGCACAACAAATCACTCAAATGGTTAGAAGACACAAAACAGAAATTCAAAAACAATAATGATGCAGAATTGACAAACTATGCCTAATGACTCATCTAGGACTCTAATTCGACTATAGAAATGAATTCAAACTAAACAAGGATAAGGTTTAACCTCAAGATTACTTATCTCTAGATCTACCTAAGGCATCTTGGAATCTCACCAAGACACAATAGGCCGGTCAATAGGAAATCTAGAGCTTTACTAGACACATTTGAACCTCGGTTCAATAGCACCTAGAGACGACTTCAATGGCATGAAAATGGCTCCCATCTCAGGATGACATTCTTCACAATTCAAGCCTTCAACAACACACAAAGGCCCGGCCTTCAATGATTCATAGAGTCTCACTATGAAGAAGAAAACACACAAACTTGCAATAACTTTCAAAATGGAGATAAGTGTCTTTACAACTGAAAATTCTAACTTAAATATCCGAACCAAGGTCCGGCCTTCTACTATCTGAAACTAGGGGAAAAGTAGTCCATTTCACCCTTAGACATCATCTTGAGATCTGGTGTGATCAAGGAGCTAAGGGCCCACACAAAACATGTAACCAGGTAATGTTCAAAACAATACTTCCAACACAAACTGATTTTGGAAGGGAAATCTAGCTAGATAGATGACCTTTGTTGGCCACTTCCACAACATCAAATATGCTGGGGGATGCCTCCTCTAAGGCATATAACTGGTTTGGGACTCCACAATAGCCTGTGTTCATCCATAGCTAAGCTAGAAGTTACCTTGCCAATGAGAGTTGTAAGGTCACTTCTATGCTTCTTTGCCCTTGATCTTGTCATGGGTCCGGGGCTTGGCTCATCATGGGGTCCTTCCTTAGGCTTATTAGATGTTCCTCCATCAGGTAGTGTACTGGTGCACTTCTAGTAGTGCACCGATGCACTATCCAATAATACACCGATGGACTATCTTAGTCCTCACAGTCCTTACGGAAAATTAATTCTCACCGGATTAACCCTCTATAATCATATATTAATTTAATTCTAAAATCTTATTTTCTTCTAGATGGTATGTCTAAAATAGTATTTTTCCCACCTTAATTGAATTTTTTAAAGACCAGAAATTTGCATCTCATATATATGATATACAAGAATAGAGAAGAGCTTGATCCTAGAAATGACTTAAGGCTCCGTTCGGTAGCAGCATTTATTAGCTGAAAACAGATGAAAAGAGATGGAAATCTGATATTCCATCTAGGTGAATACCGAACGGACATTTTGGAGGAAAAATTCATCTACCCCCTTGTCAGATAAAATTCCATCTAGGCTGAATTTTTCCATCTGATTCCAGCTAAAATTTTCATCTCCTCAGAAGTAGCTTGTTCCAAATTTCCATCTAATTGCTTTTTGGTCCTGAATTTTCCTTCCAGATTTGCCCTCAGTTGCGAGCAAAGAACACTCTCCAGGCGAAGGCAAGAGCGAAGAACACTCTCCAGAGCGAAGAACACTTACTCCAGATTTGCCCTCAGGTGCGAACGAACGCTGCAAAGAGGAAGCCAAAGGCAAGAGCTTGAACATTAGGCGAAAGGAAGGCGAAAAATACCAGGCGAAGGGAAGGCAGTGACCTAATTGCAACTCTCTTTCGAAGAACACTAGAATTTATTTCGAGACACAGGTTCTATACTCTCTCTAATGTCATGGATTCTGATTCTGATCTAATGTTCGAGCATTGTAATCAATGACCATGGCATGGAGATAAGACTGATTCTGCAATTTTAAATTGTGATTCTGCAATTTTAAACTGATTATGCACATGGAGATTAAACTTATTTGTAGTTTTGAAGCTTCTTTGTATATGAATTGGATGTATTGTAACTATGAAGCTTCTCTGAAGCTTCTTTGCTAATAATTGGATTCTGCAGCTTATCTGAAGCTTCTCTGAAACTTATTGTAACTATGAAGCTTATATGAATTGGATTCTATTGTAACTATGAAGCTTATCTGAAGCTTCTCTTGAAAGTTATTGTAACTAATTGGATTCTATTGTAACTAGGAAGCTTCTCTGATGCTTCTCTGAAACTTATTGTAACTCTGAAGCTTATCTGAAGCTTCTCTGAAGCTTATTTGTAACTATGATTCTATTGGCTTATAATTACTAATGTGGGAGTAGAGCTTGAGAAGGTTAAAATGTTTCATTCTGTAATTGTAATGGTTGTTTGAACTGTTGGTTGAAGAAGAATTTTTACATTCTGTAGACCTTCTTTTACAAGCTTGTAATGTTTGCAGCTTGTGGAACAAAAAAATAGTTAGATGTACAATTACAGTTTGTAGACTAGACTTGTAATGTTTTTGCTTCTGTTACAACTAATTGGATCAAGACTAGACTTGCAAAAAAATAATTACTAATGTGGGAGTAGAGCTTGAGAAGGTTATAATGTTTACATGCTGTAATTCTAATGTGTTTGAAATGTTGGTTGAAGAAGAATTTATACTTTCTGTAGACCTTCTGTTGGTTGAAGAAGAATTTTACATGCTGTAATTCTAATGGTTGTTTGAACTGTTAGATGTACAATTATATGCCTGTAGACTTTGATTAATTATTTTGATCGGTGTAAACTTTGATTAATTATTTTAAGACTCGGAAGTAGTAGTGTTTTTTAGAAGTGATGGGTTGCTAGAATCCTGCAGAGAAGTGGAAGTTGTTTGAACTGTTGTGTTGTTATCAAATCAACCAAGATTTTAGATAGTCTATAAGAAATAGTTTGGACCATTTTATGTAGATAACTGATAGTTGGGATTATTGGTCAGTCATTTTTCATAATAGCAGGTATAATATGAATTCTGATGAAAGTGACGGGATTCGTTCGGGGGATATAGAAGCCTTGCACGACGAACTCAGAACTGAGGAGTGGTTGCGCAACCATGGGCAAGCTTACTATGGGATGTATATCCCATACTCTACTGATGTGTTCCTCGTCCGACGACGTAGCAAACCTTGTAAGCCAATATCTTGTCGTTTGTTCTTCATTTAGATACCTGATGCATATAATGATATATTTGGCTTTCCCGTGTAGGAGGAGGAGGATTTGTATGAGAAATACGGGATTTCAGAAATGTGAACCCTTGCTCCCGAGACTCGCATATCCCTTGCTCCCGAGACTCGCATGTTCAGAGAGAAGATTGATGAATTACAATGTCAGATTCATCGTCTGGAGATCCATAACAAGCGTGCCGAAAACATGGACAACAAGGTCTTAGAGCTTGAGAAGGTTATAAGGACTTGAAAAGCCGAGAAGAAGGAGGAGGTGGACGAGCTCAATGCCGAGATCAAATGGCTTAATGACAAGATATCGGCCTTGGAAGGTGATGACAAGGACAAAGATCTCAAGCTAGAGAACGAAGCCCTTAAGAGCGTGGTTGCGTTCTTGGAGTCCGAGAACAAAGATGTGAAAGCCGAGTTTTATTGTTTAAAAGCACGCATAAGAGAAGCTTTGGACATGTAATTTTTAGCGTTTAATTAAGTATGTTTGTGTATCGAACATGGGTTTTATGAGATGTAAGAACTAATTAAGAGATATAGTAACTATGTTCTTATCCATATGGTTTCTCAACTATCATTTAGTTTGTGCCCTATATTTGTTTGTGTGCATGTATGTGTTGTGACTTGTGTGCAGGCATATCGTTTCTGTTTGTGTGCAGGTTGATGAACTAAACTCATTGAGGCATGGATGCTGGATGTGTGCAAAATAATTGTGTGTGGAAAAAATTGTGTGTGCAGGTTACCTCGTTGAAGGAAAGGATGTTGTATGTGGACAGAAACTTGTGTGTGCAGGTTACTCGTTGAAGGAAAGTTTATGTGTGCAGGATACTCATTGAAGGAAAGGATGCTGGACAGAATAATTGTGTGTGCAAAAATTGTGTGGTGCAGGTTACTCGTTGAAGGAAAGGATGCTGTATATGGACAGAAACTTGTGTGTGCAGGTTACTCGTTGAAGGAAAGGATGTGTGTGCAGGTTACTCATTGAAGGAAAGGATGTGTGTGCAGGTTACTCGTTGAAAGGAAATGATGTTGTATGTGGACAGAAACTTTTCTGCTGAATTATGCTTTACAGGAGACCCAAACTAAATGAGATTCTGCTGAATACCCATTTACAAGTTACTCGTTGAAGGAAAGGATGTGTGTGCAGGTTACTCGTTGAAGGAAAGGATGTTGTATGTGGACAGAAACTTTTCTGCTGAATTATGCTTTACAGGGACACCAAAACTAAATGAGATTCTGCTGAAGACCCATTTACAGGGACACCAAAAATCTGTGGACACCAAGATTTGCAGAATTTTTCTGCTGACTAACCTTATTAAATGAGATTCAAACTCATAGGTTGATTAGTTCCACTGGGACAGCACTTCTGAATTTTCCTGCTGAATTGAGCACTTCTGAATTTTCCTGCTGAATTTAGCACTTCTGAATTTTCCTGCTGAATTGAGCATCCATGTGTGCAGGTGATCTATAATTACTGGAGAGTTCAATATAGGCATATGCATACATCAAAAATTCAGAGGCATATGCATACAACAGAAATTCAGAATTCAGACTTCTTTATTGTCAAGCTGTGAAGCTAAATTATTATTACAAAGAAGGTGATCTATAATTACTCGAGAGTTCATAATAGAACTGTATCTTATTGCCAAGCTGTCCAGAGGCATATGCATACATCATAAATGAGTCAAAATATTTACAAAGTTACAATCAGGCATCTTCAGAAGGAGCAAAATAGATCAGAAGGTGATTTACTATTTTTCTCCAGAAGGAGCAAAATAGATAGGAACATATAGTGTGCCCAGAATGGGTCAAAATTCAGAGGCATATGCATACATCAAAATACTTAAAGTAGACATTTGTACTGCAAAGTTACAATAGGCATCTTCATTGAATTAACAGTAGATTTTGATATCTGGTTACTTAACACCTAAATGGGTCAAAATACTTACAGTAGACATTTGGTCCAAAATCCATCATCAGTGAGTTTAACCAGATATCAAAATCTCTAATAGGCATGAAGAGAATACATAAGTACTGCAAACAACAACTAAACACCAAAATTGCCCATAAGAGAAAGAACTATATAAGTTTATAAGTAAACACCTACTATATCATAGATGTTACTTAACACCAAAATTGGAAATATGTGAAAAAACGCCTAAATTTGTAGCTCCCTCCATGCCTTCTGTTGAAAGAGCTTTTTAGCAATCTCATCTCTCATTGCAGTCATTCCATCTGGAAGGCTATCATTTCCCTCTTCTGTCATGTTCGATATTGGTTGCCCAAACTCATCATACTCTTCATCATCAGACTCATCGCTTCTAAATACTTGTCGAGTTTCTTGTGCTTTAAGATCCAATTATGCAATGCGAAGCATGTGTTGATTATATCAATTTGAGTTGATATGCTATAACTGGGCAAACCGTGTAAAATCTTCCATCTCTTTTTCAGCACCCCAAAACATCGTTCAATGCAATTACGAAGTGACGAATGGCTTCTGTTAAATGTTTCCTTGACAGTCTTAGGTTGTTCAGTGCGAAATTCAGGGAGATGGTACTTCACGCCACTATAAAGGAACCATGTACCCATCCCGATCAGGATAACCCTTATCAACCAAATAGTACTTACCTGTTTAACCACTTCAACTAGTCATTAGTAAATTTGAGAATTTACTGACTGATTGTATGAAAAAGAATATCGGTACCTTTAGGAGGATGGGGGAAGTTCATTTCTTGCGTTTTGACAGCATGGTCGAAGACACGAGCATCCATGAGCGCTACCTTCCCATCCAGATGAAATGTAGGTGAAGTACATGTCAAAATCGCAGACTGCCATAACGTTGAATGTGCACATGCCCTTACGTCCAGATGAAATGTAGCATTAATGTGTGTTCCGTCAATACATCCAATAGCACCCTATCAAAATAAGACTTCAAAATATTGTTTGAACTTAAAATCATGCGGTTTCTAAGAGATTTACCGTGAACAGTTTGTAGCGATTGTCGTTTGTAATGTGCTTCTGTACTGTTGAGAACTTGGGGATCACGAGGTCTTATTAAAACACGATTAAGTCCATTCCAACCCCTATGACGCCCAGTGAATGCATCTAAGACTTCATGGAAAGTACGACTAATTGTATCTCCGGAACGCTGAAACCTCTCACATCCTTCCCTATTTGACATCCCTTGTGCAATAATATTAAGAAAGATACCAACCTTTTCTAGAACCGACATGTTCTTAGAAGAATTTAATCCATGATTAACTGACAACTCATGACAAAGGCACTTCAACACGTGTGGCTCCATCCTAAACGATTGAATGCACCTCACAATTGACTCCCCTTCCATCACCTCCTTCATCCATTCGGCTCCAGTTAAAGATGACGTATAACATGGTACCTTAATCAAAAACTTTTGGTTATGTTCATGCATCAAACATGCAAATTCCATCCATATACTGCATCCATTCAACCGCCAACATCTTCAAACGTCTAGATCTACTCCGATCACTATCAACAGGAGGTCTCATATCACCTGAAAAAATAAATAGAAATGAAAACAAGTAAGAAAATACATAACAAAGTCTGGCAAACAAAATACATTCTAAATCAACAAAGTTTAAACATCCACACAACAATGTCATGCAAGCACACTAAATGAAACAACAAAGTTTAAACATCCAAACAAACAAAGATGTCATACAAGCACACTCAATAAAAACAACAAAGGTGAACAAACCAAATACATTCTAAATCAAACCCAAACGTGCATTGTGAATTTTGTACTCGTACTGCAACCATACGAGTCTCAAGTGACTCTTGTCAACATCCAAGAATGCTAAGCAGAATTCCGACTTTCTGAACTCACTCAAGGCAAAACACCACATGTCAGCCCCTTCTTCAACCAACCCTTCATTCACTAGGTCCTTAAGTGCAGACATGGCATCACGTTGATCACATCCTGTAGTTTGTGTGTCCCCCTTCACTGACGAGCTAGTAATCTCTTCCTGCCATAAAGCCAAAAACTTATCTCCTCTTTCTTCCATCCTATCAAATCGTTCATAAAAGGAGTGGACTTAGCCTTCTTCTGTGGCCTGTAAGAACCCGATGAAGACGGCACATTCTTTTTCAGAACAGGAGGTGGGCAGCTGGAAGGTTTAGAAGGCAACACCAGTAACAAGGTGGTGAACTTGATCAAGGAAATTATTGTCCTCGGTCCAGATGTTGTTGATGGTATTTTCGTTAATCTCATCTATCAGCGTCTGATCCATATCAATAAGGCTCCCAGTATCATGTCCGGACATGTCATTCTGAACCTCAGAGGGGTGCGCTGGCATAATGGCTAGTGCTGATTGATATTCTGATGCCATAGAAGGAGACACACAAATGTCTTCCCGTTGCAGAGGTGAAGCCAAATACTTGATCCCACAATTCACTTGTTTCAGGGTCCACTCCTTTCTTCCTGAAATGCTTGTACTTGTCACTCTCCTAGAATCATAAATTCACAAAATATTAAACTACAACAATGAATATGCAACAAACTATGCTAATTATTATACAAGATTATTACCTTGAGCTTCCTTTCCCACCACCTCGTTGGTTGCGTCAACTAGACCAGTGCGATGATCCCATCCACAACCAGTTTCTTTGTACCTTAGATCATTCCAGTTTGACCCAAATTTTCTTGACATAGTCAAACTTGTTCTTGACAGTATCCTGGTTATACGTCTTTCCAGAAATTTGTTGAAATTTAGCGGCAATTTCCCCCCATTTATACTGTTGGTCTGATCCCGAAACTTTCTGAAATTCTCGACAGACATTAAGCAATATCTTGACTAATGGTTCACTCCATGACGCATTAGTTCTATGTTGAATCTCTATTCCATCACAATTTCCTGTTCCTTTCCCTTTACCTTTTCCTTTCACCTTTGGTGGTTTAGATCCCATGTTTCTTTCAAGTGTTGTTTTCTAAAGACTTTAGTACACCTAGATAAAAAATTTATGCAATTAATTAAGTACAATATACGTTCTTTGGTAAACAGTGATGTGTTAACAATTATAACCATAGGACAACAGTAGCCAATAAATTTTCAGTTTGGTAATACAACAGTAGGAAATACAACAGTAGCAACACTAGTGCTGAATTAGCTAGGACAATACTTCAGTAGCCACAAAATGTTAGCAATATTTAGTTTGGCATGGTTCAGGTCAAAATTCAATTTAATTCCTGTATTATCTAGGACAAAGTTCAGATTAATTCCTTTATTAGCTGAATCATGGTCAAACTAGTAGCCAATAAATTTACCACCAACAGCAGCCAATAAATTTTCTAGGAAATTACAATAGTAGCCACACAGTGCTGAATTAGCTAGGACAATACTTCAGTTGGCATGGTTCAGGTCAAAATTCAGTAGCCACACAGTGCTGAATTAGCTAGGACAATACTTCAGTAGCCACCAATGTTTTAGCAATCTTCAGTTTGGAAGTATATCTAGGACAGTTCAAAATAATTTGGGTATGACAATACTTTCAGCTGAATTAGCTAGGACAATACTTCATGTTTTTAATGTATGATAGATGGTGGAATCATGTTATGAATACACAACACTTGAATACACAGCAGTTGAATACAAAATGGTGACTGCTCTTCCTATTTTCTGTTTTTAACGTTGGCAAGGTTCATGTTTTTAACGTTGAATACACGACAGTTGTCAGCTCTTCCTATTTTCTGGTGCTGCCAATCGGGAGGGAAAGACGTTGAATAGAGGCAAGACAGTGTTGTAGGTGACTGCTCAATCGGGATAGAGGCAAGACGTTGAATACAAAATGGTGACTGCTCAATCGGGAGGGAGTGTACGTACCTAAGCTGAGTAGTGGCGGCGACGGTGCTGTAGGTGGAGGTGGCGGGAGCTGGAGGCCGCATGCAACTACAGACGGCGAGACGGAGTCGCCATTGTAGAACCTTTGAACGGACAATTAGGTTGCTGAAGGACTTTGTGGCTGCTGAAGGAGGCTGCTGAAGGACTTTGAATGGACAATTAGGGTTAGGGGTAAATGTGTAATAATCACTAGGTAATTTAAGGGTAAATCAGTAATTTGTCCTTATTGGTATAAATTCCATCTAGCTTATTTACCCGAACACCTTTTCTACGATATAATTCCATCTACCAAATTCCAGCTACCTAAAATTTCATCTACCTTATTTTCCATCTACAATTTCATCTAATATTTTTCCATCTACCTACTTCCAGTTAGATAAAAAAAAATTCATCTAGGTGTTGCCGAACGGAGCCTAACGAGGATGGAACGGGAATAGAGATTGATTTCGCAAGCGATAACGTGGTGCCATCTCTACAATAAACCATAAAAAGTAAGCGTGTGAAGTCCAACATGATTTAATGACTAACGAGGATGGAACGGAAAATTAATTCTCTCTCATCGATTTAATGTCTAATTTTTTTACATTGGGTTTTCTATAACACTAGAACTTCCGGCCCGTGCTACGCACGAGCTTTGATTATTCTATTGTGATTACACTGCATACTTTTTTTTATTATATGTTGATAAGATTAAAATTTAGATCTAGAATTTTTTTCCCGTGCTTTCACGGTCTTATGTATATCAATATTTTAGCTTATGTGATGAGATTGATTTATATTTCATGTAGGTCTAATTCTAAGTTATTTCATACAATGTTAAATAGGTCTAATTCTAATCATTGTAAACGTCCATATATGTTATACACAACTAAATAGCTTTTATTGAAAATATATCTTAATTTCTTAAAAATGTCCTCAATTACTTTTTGATGACATCATACTAACCATAAATTACATGCAAAACCCATAATTTCTTAGATATGCCCTCAATTACTGTTTGGTGACACCCCTAAAAGTTCATTTATATATACGTCGATATTAGATACTTGGTATTAAATACTAGATATTAGATTAGATAAATATATTAGTTATAAATAGATTACATTAGATTTATATTTTAAAAATCCTACATACTTAATATAATCAATATCAATTTTATCTTTTAATTGGATAACATGTCAATTTTGTTCAAGTTGTTATAATAAGTTAAACTATTAGAATTGTAATAATATTGATATCTTTTTAGCTAAAGACAATTACTCAGAGTTATTGAGTCATTTATTTTTTGGGAGTTAAACTAATGAGAACTACTTGAGTTTTCTTTTTATCTTTTAAGATTAATTAGAGAATATTTAATAGGTATATTGAGGATATTTATTATTTTTGATATGTGCATGATACGTATATATTAGAAAATGTGATTATAAAATTTTAAAGATACACATGGAGGTTATCATGTATATGATTTTGAATTGAAACATAATATTACATATTAAGTATTATTTTCAAATAATACAATTGAACTTTACGATTGTGATTTCTTTAATATGCTTTTACTCAACATTTGATAAAATGTTAATATTTTTATCACGATAAATATTTTTTGTGTAATTTGATACTCATATGGAATTATAAATTATGTACAAAACTAAGTTGAAAATAATACATTCTTTTTTAAAATACTCCATTAATTTTTAGTTGGATGAGTTATTGGTCATTTATTATTTTGAACTCTTGTAACTTCTGCGTTAAATGCCATTACTTTTTGACCCGATGAATTGAATTAGCCATTATTAAAAAAGCAACAGCCTAGCCATTATATATATAGATTTTACCTCTATAAAAATTTCTTTTTATTTTTACATTGACTTCTTGTGCAACTAAATTTTATTTCCTTTTTTCATATATGACTTTCTATATAAAATTATCTCTATAATTTTATTTTTTTGCATGGGCTTCTTCTACAAGCTTACTCTCTACTAATGTTATTTTCATTTTCTTACATTGACTTCCTATGCAAGCTTACCCTCTATAAATTTTTTTTAGATTTAGTTTTTTATGCGAACTTATTATTGCTAAGCCTTTTTTATACATTGACTTTTACGCTAGCTTATATTTTTTATTGTTAAATTATCTTTTAACTGAAATTCATGTAATTTTCTCTCTACAATTAGTTTTTTCATGACGGTCAAGAAAAGTCGAGAACAATCCCTTTATCGTGTTAAATTGATTTTACCATGACTAACATTTACTCATGATCAAATTTGTGTTGCATTGTTAAAAAGTGAAATCAAAATGGGCTAACTTCTCTTATCTATGATAAGAATATAATATACTATAACAAGATCTTTCATAAATATGAATTATCTGACATGCTAATCCGAATATGATATTAATATGACACGACACTACAAAATGACCTAATTTTTTTCCGGCCAAGATCCTACCTCTTCAAAATAGAAAGAAGGTAGTTTGACTGCTAATTGTGCATAATATATTCCTTTAAGAAAATGTACTTCAATCATCTCATTTATAATTCCTATTTCTATTCTGAGCATCTCTAAATATAGTTTCTGTTTTTTTGAAAATTTCATCTTATTATCAAGATCATATCCAATTAACCCACACCAATTTATATTTTATTTTCTCTCCTACATGAAAAACTATCCTCTTTCTCAATCTCTCTTTTATACTTTTACTTTCTCATTTTTATATTTATCTTGGTAAAAATAAACTGAAATTATAAAATGAGGATGGAAGGAGTAGAACTTTGACCATGATATATTCTTAAAAAGTACGTATTGAGTAATAACACTCCTTTTCAATGGTACGATATTATGAGTTTTTGGCTCTTTATTTTGCAAAAAAAGAGAAGGATGGAGTGACTCAAGAGTGAAAAATAAAATTCTGCCAAAACAAAAGAGTGAAAAATAAAAGCTGGGCCATTAACTTCGGTCCAGGCTTTGTGGGTCACTCACACAAGCCACGTGACTAAGAGAATGAACCAAACAGAGCTCAACCACATCAGAACAATTTTCACAAGATTATTAAATGACTCCATGGAATTAAAGAATATGTATTCATTGACCATAAGCTACCACCAAACTCTGCTAGATTTAATGAAAATTTTAATTGTCACTATTTGTATATGTATATAAATATGATTTGATAAGATATTGTGATTTTGAAACCGGTAAACAATCACATCCATTTTTCTTCCGATGTTTTTATAGTTCAATTATTCTTTCTTAGAAAGAAAAGAAATTTTATATAGAAGCACTTTGTATATCCGTACAATATTATGTAAAATTTATTATGCGTATGTGTTTCTTCTCGGTTTACTAAGGTGCACTTTCCATAGTGCACTAGGCACTACTGGGTGTACTGGGTGCACTCTTCGGTGTACTAAGGTACACCTCCAATTGTGCTTTGGTGCACTCCTCGGTAGTGCACTACCAGGTGCACTCTACGGTAGTACAGTGGTGCACTTTGTAGTAGTGCACTTGTGCACTATTCAGTAATACACTGGTGCACTACAACAGTCCGCACAGTCCGCACCGAAAAACAGTCCGCACCCGATCAGCCCTCTCTATATATAATATTTTTATAATATAGTTTACTATTTAAGGAATTTCGAATTGTGAAAACATAACCAATCTCATCGAAAAACTGTTTATTTATGAGAGTAAAATGCATGTATACATAAATTTAAAATCCCACGCTTGATAATTTGTATTAGTATATCTTATTAAATATCCATTAATCTCTAATATTTGTATACTAATAATCATTCTTACTGCATATTTGCATCCAGACCCATATTGTAATTTCAAATTACATGAAAGTATAGACTGGACTATAAAATTCAGTGGAAACAGGTGAGATTTCCTTCTAAAAAAACGAAAAACAGGTGAGATCCAATTGACGAAATGTAAATTATTATGTTACTTAATCTAAGCGTAACGGTCTATACTCTGTACAGTATACACCCAAAATCCACTCGGTAAACGTGTTCTTCTGGTGTGTGTTTGCTTCTTTCTTTCTGACTCATTTTTGACAATAGAATTAAAAATACCCACCAGAAAACATTACCCTCCAAAAAAGAGGAAGCAAATATAAAAAGGGGCAAAAGAGAAAGAGAGCGTAAGGAAGAGAAGGGGCGTGGGAGAGAGACGCCGTTTTTTTTCTCATCCATGAATTGCACATATCTCGAGCAATAAATCAATCGTCCCTTTCTTCTTCAACCCTCTTCCTGTAGAGATTCAACGGCTCCTTCTTCTGCAAGTTTTATCAGAGAGTCATTGATTAATTTAGGTAACTCCTGGGGACTGTCTACTACTTCACTCTCAGATTGTCTTTTCTGAGCGATTCGGATGGATTACACTACCAACAGGTATGTGGGCTAACTTATTATCTACTAGTATTTTTTTAATTCTTCTTCTTACTGCTGGATGGGTTTTGATCTGCTCGTTTGGAAATGCGCTCAGCATTTTTTGCGTAGTAGTTAGCACCTAGTTTCTCGGTCGCTGTTGGATTTTCTAGCATTGTGTTGACTGCGCTGAATTGCTGCTTTCAGAGTTGGGGGTGCTTGATTTGGAGTTTACAGTTGTGGGTTGCCTCATTTGGGTAGGCTTTTTGGTTGCGAGGTCAAATTTAGGGCGTAGGAAGTTGACGGTTAATTGAATTGATCCCTAACTATTTCTGTGTGCATGCTTGAGATAATTTGCGGTGCTAGGCTTCTGCTTGTTTTAGTTGGAAAATTAATGTGATCTTTGTGCGATGCTAGGGTGCTGCATTATGAGGTTTATTCTTGATTTTTGCTTAACTTAGATGCTCGATGTACTTCATTAACTAGCAGCTGGTTAGTGGGATTTGGCTCAATGCTGCATTTTAGAGATTATAGCTGATTTCTTCTGAACTTAGATGTTCTATGTAGCTCATTTTGAGTAGCGAGTTAGTTTGGCTTGCTTAATTTGGTGTCATGGCGTTGGACAGTGATGCTTTGGACTTGGATTTGGCAATGTTTTTCATTACAGATTCAGAAAATGCTGTCATTTTGTATACTTTAACATTGTGCACTACATAATGTCTTTTATCCACCCCTTGAACTGTGCAGTGAGACACTTCAATGGCAAGAGGAAGACTATTACTGCCTAGAGAAGGAACCTAGTCTCGGTAAAGTCCACTTTGAAGTTTTTGCTATATACTTCCTGGAATGAGTATGTTGTTTACTGAATCTGTTAAACTTTAGAAGATATAACTGAGTGTATGTGGGATGGTGCTACTCAAGAAAAAGATTTTTCATATATACTTGATGATACCACACCTATTAAGGCTTGTACTGGCTCTCCTTTTCATCTCAAAAACTCAGGTAAATTGTTCTTTTTCAGCTGTTTTTTCAGATGATCGTCAGCTGGTATTTTTATGTAGTAATGGTTTAATCTCATAATTTTATAGCATCAATCTCAGGAGAAACAAGTAAGGCGTCTGATGTATACAGAGTGACTTCTTCTCAAGTAAAGAGACGTAGAATGCTGCAGTTCAATAATTTAGACCTAAATCTTACTTTTCAAAGTGAAAGCTCTTCTTTCCTGAAGTCTAAGGTTTGTTCACTTACACAATTTAGCATAACTTCCCCACTGATTTATTGATTACATAATGTGATTTTTCGGGACCAAGTATTGTATGAATATTGTTTTTTGGTATAGGAAAAAATTGATGCCATTGATGAAGCTTTATCAGAAGCTTTATCAGAAGCAACATGGGAAGCAAACTTTCAAGGTCTGGATTGTTACTCAACCTTGGAATATAATTACATACATATTATATTACTGATTATTTCTATGAAATATTTGTTATATATATATTAGAAGACTCGAATTCCTCTGGTCTCGACTGCATTGAGCATCTGAAGATTGGCTTGCTGATTGCCTTAATGACTCTGATATGCATGACAGCCCCACTGATATGTACGGTTTCTCCTCCTTTAAATTACAAGATATGTTTATTCAAAGATAATACATTAAAACCTAAAACACTTCTGTCCATAAACAGGAATTCGTCTGATGTTATGATTGACATTACAGGTAATTGTTTAAATGCATGTTATAGTAAAAATACAACATTAGTATTTGATTTGTCTGCTTGGGTTTGACTCGAGCACATTATTTTCTCAGAGTTCAACGATTCTTCTTCGCCTACCGTGGAAACTAATAATGCAGCTCAACAACGAACTGTCACAACTTCTCCAAATATCATCTTCAAAGGTAATATCTGCTCATTCCAACTTGTACTTATAAACAAAAAAAATCCGAGCTTTCATGTCAACAACAAATTAGTCAAACTTTAAATCTCTATGACAAGTGGCGTATTGCTTTCAAATTAACCGAGACTTCAAAAACAGAAATATTTGGGCCACTTTGTGCTGATAAATTGAAATTTTTGGACCCTTGATGGTTGACGAGGAAGTATCTGCTGAAATTAGAACTTGAAATGCGAAAACTTCGCAGGCGAACCTTGGTATCCAAAGCATGAATACAGAGTATTAAATTCTGAACATAGAGTATGAATTTGTGAACTTACTAAAAAAATGATGGAAAATTGACACGGTGGAAATTTTGTAAATAACTCAAAATTTCCCTTTTTCCTTGTTTTTTTTAGTAGGTTCACAGATTTGTACGTTTTGTTCATAATTTAATACCCTATGTTCATTATTTGAATAGCAAGGGTTTGACTACAAAGTTTTTCATATTTTAAGGTCTAATTTCAGCAGAACCTAATTCTAAGGTTGATATGAAAATTCAGATTATTTTTTTTTGATCTGGCAAGTGAAAGTTGGGATTACTTTTGGTCATTTTTCCCTTGTTTTTTTTTCTAGCTTAGTGTTGATTTGGATGAAAATGTGAAACTTAGGTAGGAAATCATACATGAGAACACCCACAAAGCTGGCCTCTTCAGTGGGCTTATCCGTTTACATTCATTAAACCTTCTGGTGAAAATGGTGATGTGACCAAAAGAGATTAATCAGAGGATTAAGACCCCACCACCATCTAAGCCCAAAGAAGAAGATCCTGCAACGTATGGGACTTCAGCTATTACTGGAAAACCTGTTGTTAATAAAACCAGAATTCGTACCGAAGGAGGGAAAGGGAGCATCACAATCATGAGAACAAAGGGCTGAAATCGACCCTAAGATTCAGGTTAATTTTCCTACATAATTAGTTGCACATTTGGCTGTTGATTGAAGATGTTTTGGAGGGCGAAATCATACAAGAGAGGTGAGTAATTAAGGCTGCTTTTTTGGGATCTTCGTTTGTAGTCTTCTTTCTGCTGGAAACTTGATGGTGGAAAACATATTATGCAGCCTGTTGTTAGTCATTACTCATTGTCTAGTCTTGTGAGAAAAGACTTTATAATGTTGGGTTGGTTTAACATGTAAATGGAATTATTAATTTCAGACTTTGGAGATGTAGGGTACTGCTATTCTGATGAACCTGCAGGATATTGTAATTGGCTTTGCAGATGCTAATGGAAGCTCTTTGCTTGACATTCAATGGACATTATATGCATATATACACAGTATGAATGCATTGTGAAATTAGTATTTGCAATAGACAACTTTGACGTTATTCTTCATTGGTCGAGGTGATTACTCCTATATTTCAAACGGGATACCGATGACACACTAAGGTCCCGTTTGTTATAATGTCCCGGAAACGTAAACGGAAAAGAAATGAATCTAGATAACTTTGACGTATTGTTCATTGGTCGAGGTGATTTCATGACTTGCAACTCACTAGGAGATGGTCTTATGACTCCCTTTGACAAGGGTATTTGTTTCCGTAATGTGAGGATGGGTTTTCAAATACCCTTGCTGAAGTGAGTCATAAGACCATCTCCTAGTGAGTTGCAAGTCGTGAAACCACCTCGACAAATGAATAATAACGTCAAAATTGTCTAGATTTATTTTCTTTCCGTTTACGTTTTCAGGAAACTATAACAAACAAGATTTAAGTGGTATCTCTGGATATAATGCTCAAGAGAACCTAGTATTAAATCACCAGACCAACTGAATATTGGTAATTGAATTGTATATACATTAGTTTTAGAAGTTGATATAGGTGGGGGTGGTTTCTTCTAGTGAATTTAATGACGTTTAGAATCGCGATTAAACCGGGGATAATATTATTATTAGAGTTATTTAAAAGAGTCGCAATCCAATTAGAATATTGAAAAAATGCCTAGTCAAGGGTAGTTGAGCAGAATGAGCATTCCTAAAGATAAACTTTGATGCGTTGGTTTTCACGCAGAATAATGCATTTGTTGCCTTCAGAATTCAGATTTTGATGGTAAATTTTTTTATTACTAAAACGTCACTCAATCCTTCTTTCTATTGTTAAGGATATTGTGAATTTAAAACATACTAATATTATTCTTGAGGGCGATAATATGTCCTTGATTAATGCTATTAAACAGATCTGACATGTGCTAAGGCAAATTTCAACTGTTATTTTATATTCGTCCAATTCTTTCGGTTTTGCAGATATTCAGATTTTTCAATGCCACCGGGAAGCTAACAAGGCAGTTGATCTCCTTGCTTATCGACTACCACAATGAAAAACATCAATTACGCTCGAGCTCATATGCATGAGATTTTTGCGCTTTGGTTACCTGATATGCGAGTCAGGATGATGCGTGACAACCACTTGCGATGCTCGGGTGCTACTCATCAATTTTTTTTCTAAGTTTTGTAACATCATCTGCTGTGATGATGCAAATTGACCTTTGTCTTGAGGAGGACTCTTGTTTTAGCCCTAACATTACTTTGCCATTTTTCTCAAAAGTATACTTGCTACATTCAGGACTACCTTCTCATAAAAAATATAACATGACATTCGTGCAAAAGACAACGCTAAGATAATCAAGGTCATGCTACATAGACGGTTCTCAATCTCTCATTAATAGTTCAGAAGTCCCTCAAATGCATAACTCAAACATAGATTGTCAACTAGAGCGAAAATAGAATCAAACCTCCAACGATTTAGCTACAATAATCCCTTTTCTAGGAGCCGGTCGGAATTTCAAAACTTCCAATATACTCTCTTCAGATATAAATAATTGTTCTTTTATAACAAATTTATTGGATATAAATAATAGTCATTTTATCAACTTTTCATTATTACATTAAAACCCCTTTACTTCTTTAAACATTTCCTTTTTCCATTTTCAATTATATTTATAAGATTTTTTAATAAAAAAATCCACCTTAATTTAAATAAATTAATAACAACTATTTATATTCAGAAATAGTAATTTACTTATCATGTTTTGAGAAACTATTGCGGCCTCTCGATCTAGTACCCATTATTAGATGTGTATAACACAAAGGCTAACAGCAGTAAATTATATTGCATTATTTGCTTTAAGCAATAATTCAAACAAAATGAGAGTGAACAGCTTTTGTAATTTGTGGCATGGGCAAAAAAGGTAAAAAAGAATTTAAAAATAAAATAATTGAAGGTGGTGAGGAGGAGGAGGAATGGGAATACAAATGTCAGATTTATGTTTTGAAGATAGAAATGTCAGATTTGTACTTCCAAAGCACACTCCCTTGCTTGCCATTTGCAGTTATAAAATTGGAGTAGCAGCAGATCTGATCACTTTTATTGCTCCGTATTATTTTACTCCCTCCGTCTCCTTATAAAGGTCTCACTTTCCTAATCCGACGTCCTAAAATATAAGTCCCATTTGCCATTTTTTAGAATTTTTTTAAACCAAAATTTACTTTGCCAATACACTTTTACATATCACAACACACTTTTACACACCATCTCTCTTCATTAAATTACCCTTTTTTTTCTTCTCTCTATCTCTCTCCTCTAATTATTACAATTTTCGTTTTTCTCTCTCCTATTTAATTTTTTCTTCACAATTCCTTAAATTGTCTAGAAACACCAAATAGGATCTTTAAATGGGGACGGAGGGAGTACGGAGTACCACTCTTACCTTCTTCCTTGTACGATGGATGGAATAATATCATGAATAAGGATCCGGTGAAAACAATCCTTATGGTGTGAAGTGCGAAATTTCTCGGGTACACATATAATACACTAATGTTCACATATAACACGCTAATGTTCACATCTAAAGAGATAAAAAATCACCCAGAAAACGTAAAATAAAAATTAAAAATAACAGTTCACCATTAATTACAAAAATGCCACCGCGTGGATTCATTAAAAAATCCATCTTTTAATCTCAGCCCTCCATTTTCTAATCTAATGGCTCAACATGCTTCACACTTCACACCATAAGGGTTGTTTTCACCGGAACTCAACTCATAATATCATAATCTGTTGGATATGGAGTAAAATAAATAGAATATTTTTTTTATACGAGACTAATACTGATATTTTTAAAAAAGTGGAGGTCATCACATATTATTATTATTGATTATGGAAAAGAATTGTGTGAGAAAATGACGGTGAATATTTGTTGACAGAGCATGCATGCTCCCATCATCCAAGTTTTTTTTATTAAGGTTAATAAAGGGAATCCTCCCTAATCAGGAGGTAATCCCGCATTATAATGATTGATAATACTTACAAAGGAACAAAGAAAACCAAGACCACCAATATCGGTGTTGGTCTATGGAGTTGGGGTGGGGTGGGGCCCACCACAAAAGATTTTTTTATATATAAATGGTAAGCTGGGCGACCTTTGAGGTCGCCCAAACACCCACCAGCGACCAGCTGGTGGGTTGGTTGGGGGACACTTGGTCCCCTCCCCATTGACCTTTTTTTTTCTTTTTAAAACAAGATTTAATTTATTTTTTTATTTTTTTAATTCTATAAATATTAAAAAATTAAAATATATATCAAAATTTATAAAATAAATTTTCTATTAAATAAGACCAATATTGATTTATTTGACACATTTAGAAAATCTACTTTTATTTGTCCATTTATTATTTATTTTAGTCAAATAGATCCAAACGGGTTATTTTATTCTCAATTTTATTATTATAAAATACTCAACTAGACTGCATAATGTATGAAACAAATCTAATATTAAGATGAGGTACACGTGTCCCTTTTTCGTTGGACGAAAATTTATTATTTTCTGATAAGTTTTAGTTGTTCATGGTTGAACTTCAATTAATGTAATGTTAAATTGGTATTATAGTTTTTTAAATGAATTTCCAGATTTTATGTTTAATATAATTATTATATTGAATTGTTATATTGTAGTTATATAATAATTACAAGAAAGTAAAAAATAAAAATATATTGAATTGGTGGTCACATTAAAGGTCATGGATAAATGTGGTTTTTATTGTTGTGGTTGGGTTGGTTGGAAGGTTGGGTAGAAAAATTAATATTATATTGAAAAGGTGGGAGTGGGGGTGAGATTTGTGGGCATGGATAAGAGTGGTCTAATGAGCAAAGGCTATGATAAACGTAACCTTTCTCACAGAGTCCTGATATGATAATTAGGTATATTACATATATTACGTAGATAGGTCATATAATAAATATCAATGTTTTCCGCGTCCTTAGATGCTAGCATGTCAGCATCCTTGTTGTTTTCTCTGAAGCAGTGGAATATCTTTACTTCCTTGAAGAATCGAAGTTCGTTCTGCGCATCTTCAATAATATTTTGGATGCTCCACGGGACCTGCCAAATTTTACGAATTGCATTTATTACAGTTAAATTATCTCCTTCTATTATAATATTTTGTAAGTTAAGTTGTTTGGCTAATTTAATACCCTCGATTACAGCAATAGCCTCACCTTGAACTGCAGATGTAACATTTATTCTACTGTGGTATATTTTAATAATTTTACCATTATTATCACGAATAATATTCCTAATATAAGCATCTCCATTTGGGTAATAAGAAGCGTCAAAATTTACTTTAAACCACCCGGCTTGAGTTTTTTTTTTCAATTTGTAATATTTTTCCTTTTCTTATAATTGTTATGAGCGATATTATTGTTATGTTTAGTCCTATTACTATGTTTAGCAGAATTAAAATCTTTAGAAGTTATCCAAGAGTGAAATATAACGAATGTCATATCTATAGGTTTTGTTTTTGAGATATTTGCGCTATCAAAAATCATTTTATTTCTGTTTTTTCATAATTCAAACCATAAAAAATATTATATCAATATTTTGTTGTTGTTGAGAAAGTTTTCAAAATCATTGATAAAATTTGTGTGAATAAGTGTAATTAATTTTCTTACCTATTCTTTGTTCAAGTATGTGTATCATATTAACGATAATTGGACAATCAAAGAAAAAATGAGACGTTGTTTCTAACTGCCCATTGCACGAGTGCATTGATTTGGAACTTGATTGAAATATCTATTTAATCTTTCCATCGTTGGCAAACAATCGGATAATGCTTTCCAAATATTTTTTTTTTATTTTAGGTGGAATGTTAAGGTTCCACATTTTAGTAAAAATTGTAGAGTTCGGATTTGTACAGTAATTTTTATTTAATTCAACAATTGTTTTGGTGCTAAAATCCCCAGAGCTAGATAAATTCCAAATTAATCTATCCTCAATATCCGAGGATGGAATAAAAATCTTTATGATTTGATTGACAATATTGATTGGAAGAATAGTGGCTAATTTGATCGGATCCCACTGTTTATTAGTTGTTATAAATTCCGAAACTTTCATATTTATATCATGACATGACGGATTAAAGAACGGTTTAATATTAATATTAGGAATCCAATTATCATAACAAAAATGAATATGATTTCCATTCCTAAATTCCAAAATAAGCCATTTTTGAATTTATCGCGCAGATGAAGCAATCGGCCAAATTGCCAAGAGTGTTTAGAATTTTTATTATAAGTGAGAATGTTTTTGTTTTTAATATATTTTTCTTTGATAATTTTAACCCACATATTATTATTATTATCATTAATAATTTCCATAATAATTTCATTTGCAAAGCTATATTAATATTTTCCATTTTTTGAAGTCCCATTCCCCCATTTCTCTTTGGTGGGCAAATATGATCCCAAGAAATAAGGGCTCTCGAATTCGGAGTAAATTTATTCCATAAGAATTTTTTGTTAATATCATCAATTTGATTATGTATTCCTGTTGCTAGATAAAAGCTTTGCATTAAATAATTAGTTTGGGATAGAAGATTAGATTGAATAAGAATTGTTCGTCCAACCTGAGATAATGTATATGGCTTTCCAGTTAGAAAGTAGATTTTTAAGTTTATTAATAGCATAATCAAAACATTCATTTTTAACCTTTCCTGCTAAAATAGGAATTCCTAAATATTTTTCCATTGTTGTTGTAATACGAATTTGTAGCTCAGAAGCAATATTATTTTTAACATTAGATTGCATATTTTTGGAGAATTGAATCGAACTTTTTTCATAGTTTATTTTTAGGCTAGATATATTGGATAAATGATCTAAAATATTCTTAATGTATCTAGCATTTGTAATGTTGGCATTTGCAAAAATAATAGTATCATTAGCGAAACTAAGAAAGGGAATACATATCCCATGATTACATAATTTAATACCTACCTTATGATTTCGTTTTTGGGATTCTTTTGTTAGAAATCTTGCCAGATATTCCATAGCTATGATAAAAATAAACG
>NW_027366800.1:0-65870 GCF_046119375.1 Phyllobates terribilis | reverse complement strand
TGATTATCATATACTACATCCGGATACAAATACATGTCTTTAAATAAAATTGTATGCAAATTAGGTAGATAATTCTTTAACTAAATAACCCTACTAAAGTAACATCGGAAACATAAAAAACAATGTCTAGAATAATAAAATTGTTTTAATATAATAATTACATAGGGATAAATGTGATAAAAGTAGGAAAAAGTTGGTAAAATAACATGTATTTGTATCTAAAAAAATTGATCTGAGATAACATGTATTTGTATCCAGAGAGAGTATAACTTTGGACAACACACTTCAGTGAAAAAGTTGGAATCTACGAATTCTTGTTTTGTCACTTTGTTATGAACATAGGTAGACGATAATAGTCTTTATAATACTTCGTACAAATTTATAATAAAATTATTAGTAAATTGTCTTTGCAAATTCCTTTCCAAATTGGTTACCCCTTCAAAGAGCATGTTGAATCATGTATCTTAGTATAATTTTAAACATGAATTGATGCTTGGGTAGTGCAATAATAAAGGCAATTGGTAATTACCTAAGTAGGGCATGTACCAAGAAAGAATATAAGAGACATTGTCGGTGAAAGAATTTCTTGTTGTGATTTTTTCTTTATTTCGGCAATACCTTTTAGGTATCAAGATAATTATTTATATTGTCCATGCAACACTCCGTTATTTGATGGAAAAGAAATATTCCAAGCGAAGTTTGATAAGGTGGATCCTTCTTTTGAGTGAACTTGACATTGCGATTAAGGACAAGAAGGGTGCTGAGAATCTTGTCGTTGATCACCATAATAGACTTGTCCAGGAGGAGGATATTGCGTAGACACCGATCCACACTACTTTCTTTAATGAGTGCTTGATGAATATTACCCACGTTGAGTCGTGGTATATCAACTTGGTGAATTATCTCACCATATGTGTGTTTTCACACCTTTTATAAAGCTGCAAAAATAGAATGCACGTATGGGTCAAAATTTTGTGTGGGATGACCCATATTTGTGGAAACATGAAGCTCTACGTTCGAGAACATGAAGTAAGCATGTACTTGAATTTTGTCATAGTAGTGCATGTGGGGGATAATTTGGGACTCAATAAACCAATAAAAAAATGCTTGAAGCAGGATTTTGGTAGCCAACTCTCTTTAGAGATACGACTAACTTTTGTAAATCTTGTTATATGTACCAAAGAGTTGGGAATAATGTCCCAAAGGGACGAGATGTCAAAATCATCAATGATTTTTTGTGAGAATTTTTATATTTGAGGTATTGGCTTCATGGGACCATTTCTTAATTCTGGAGGTAATGTTTATGCATTGTTTGCAGTGGATAACGTTTCTAAGTGGGTTGAAGTGAAGACAACCAAGATTGATGATTCCAGAGTTGTTGCAGAGTTCTTGAAATCCCACATTTTTACTAGATTTGGGATTTGTAAGGATCTCATAAATAACATGGGCACTCATTATGCAATAGAACAATCACTATGTTGTTACAAAACTATCATGTGACATAGTGAGTTTTTACTGTATACCACTCCCAGACTAATGGCATGGGTAATGTGTGAAATAGAGAAATCATAGCCATCCTAGAGAAGACTATCTCTCCTAACAGAAAATATTGGAGCCAAAGATAAGATGACACTCTTTGGACTTATAGGACGACATATAAGACACCTATTAGTATGTCACCATATCAACTAGTATTTGGTAAGGCATGTCATCTCCTAGTTGAGCTTAAGAATAGAGCATATTGAGTTGTCAGAAAGTGCAACATGAATTTAGATGAAGATAGAGAGTTTAGAAAACTCCAATTGAGTGAATTAGAGGAAGCCAAGCTAGAGGCCTATGATAATACTACACATTACAAAGAGAGAACCGAGACTTGGCATGATAAGGATACCTTGGGGTATTTTTTTTATAGATTATTAATGTATTTCAAATCATACAAATCCAAAGTAACAAGAGGATTGCATTGTGAATCTAATATGGGGAAAAAACAATGTAATATGGTGCGGAAAAGCTCTTAGTAAAGTAACGTTTCAGTGTTCAGTAGCATTGATGATCATAGTAAACCAAAAAGTTATACCTTTCATGCAAGTTGTTCCTATTTCTATTCAAAACTAGAAACTCAGCCATATCATCCTATTCCTATCCACCTTAGTTAACCATGAAGTCATCAATGATTCTATAGGATCGTAAGGTGCTTAACCTAGGAAACCAAGAAGTTGGTCCTTAGCGCGAAATATAAGCTTCAATGTTTGAACACAGAGATTCTGAGAAAAACACACTATTCTTATTATTGATCGACACAAGACTACAATTTGAGATGAACACGCAATTCTAGACTCGACTTACCGATCTCTCTCTCAAACGTGTACATTCTTTCTCTCAATAAACTCGTAAACTACTTATTAAATAATGAAAACTAAAAACCAACCTTTTTCTAATGAACAAGATGACTATTTATACTAGATTATTCTAAATCTAAACAATAATGTATCTGGACAGTAATATCTTATGAGAATCACAACTGCTTCCATAAAGATATCTTTTCATAGATAGGAACTGGTGGATCCATATATACAAGCTTTCCTCTTTAGTGCGGTTCGGTTCCCTTCAACAGATTACTTCAGTTCCCTTTGCGCTATTGACAAACTCCAGCTTCCAGTACTTCTGTTTTTCTAGTCTATACTTCGGTTCCCCTTAGCGCTTCGAGCGCATTCTTTGCTCCTTAGTTCCTTTAGCTACTTTAAGTTTTCCAGCTTCTTCGCTCCTTAACATGAATCCAGTGAAGACTCATTCATGATCTTGTATTAGCTTACTCAAGGTAGATGTTAAATATAATAAGCATTTATTATAATTAAAATAGAGGAGACAAAGGTAAGGAACTAAGTTACCAGTTCACATAACCCAACAAATTCAAACTAATAAAGGTAATAAGCAAAGGATATGCATGATATGGTGGTAGCAAAGATCAACCCGATACTAATCTAGTCCACAATTTAAGTCTCTACACGATAGACTAAATCAACCCGATACTAGTACGTCATGCTTGCTTCAAAGGAATAGAATGATCAACCCAATACAATCTATCCTAGAAATATTAATTAAAAATCAAACCAAATCCTAGATGACCAGGCTAGAATTCAATCAATAATCATTCACTCAAAGAGACAAGAAAATAATAATTTCATCGGTAGAAATAGGAGAAGCTCACATCAATAAACTACTAAATCTTCAAATCAACTTTACTAAGAAAAACAAAATTAGTTCAACATGCCAAAGTATGGAAAACTCAAGTTATAGGATGGAGGCGACTATAGAATAATGTGTGAAAGTGGTTAAAAAATCTAATTAGGTTAAAAATACCTAATATAATTAAAAGCCTCCAACCCGAACTTACAAATAACCCAAAATAACAATATCCATATATAAATAACAAAAGGGGTTCCACAAGGAGATCCCAAAAGTTAATAAGAAAATTCAGAAAAGGAATAAAATGGGGAAAGTGTTCACTGACGCTGACACGCAAATGGCGACAACCGCCGTTGATGAAAAGCGAACAATCTTCAGAAACTCGAATGACCCTCGATATAGAAGTAAACGATGCCTACTACTTGATCAGTCTTTGACTCCTTCAATTTCTTCAATTTATCTTCAATAATCCTCAGTCTTCATTCTTTGTTTTCAACTCTTCGTAAGTATTTATAAACCCCTGAATATCACAAAAATGGCTAGAATACAACATGAACTAAATATGCACTAATGTAACTCAAATTAACTATAAAAACATGCTAAAACTATGTTAATATACACATTATAAATGTGTATATCAGTTGAAGAATTGAAGAAGATCACCATCAAGTTAGAAGACCAAGAAGAACACGAGTTTGAAGACCTCCACAAAGGACTGCACTAAAGATCACTTGAAGAAGAAGCTAAAGGAGCATTCTTTTGAAGATCGGCAACTGCTGCACATGCATCAACGACCGCCGATCTGTTCGAGACAAATTATGCTAAAGTAAGTTAAGGTCGGCGACCGCCAGATACATAATCGGCAACCGCCAACTGCGTCGGGCTTGATTCGAGATATTCCAAACTTTTATTATTTTCCGCAATTGTTTTTTTATTTTTGGTTAGTTTCATATATATTTTATTACTATTTTATTAAACTCATATTTTAGGTTAGTTTATTATGGAGAAAAAACATCATTCATCATCATTCCATCTTGCCTTCACATATTCCTATGCTTATTACCTCTATAAGTTTGAATGATCGATGGTTTCATGGTTAACTAAGTAGTCATAGTTAATTTAGGTTAGAAAAAGAATAAGAACACATTGTATAATAAAAACTGAATGAATTTTCATGATCAACTTGTCAACTAGAGATGGATTATGTTTGACTTAGCTTTATCTCACATCTCATACACTCTTTTGGTTGATTGCATGTTAGTTAGTAGATTAAGATAAACAGATTCCCTTATTTGTTACTTATTGGCATAGATACACTACAAAACAAGACATCTTTACTAGTCAAGCGAATTCGACCAATACTTTTTCAAGGCTACATTTTAGTTGATCGAGATAGTATGGAAATACACCGATTACATATCGTTTTTCGTAGCTAATGCGGAAGGGTTTAACTACATGCCTTCACAATATTCTCACCAGTCCTTGGAGCTCAATATGCACTGCTACGGTGCTCTAGACCCCACTGATACTTGAGTGATACCCCTTTACTTAGACCAATAGCCTATCTATTTTTCTTTTTCTTTTTCTTTTTCTATGATTTGATTGTACTCTCTCTGATGTTATGTTTTTGCTATCTTGAATGGTTTTTACTTGATGCTATATGATATTATTGCTTATGACTATATCTTGCATTGTATAATTGTTCCCTTTGAGTTTATTTCTGATGATGATAAAAGCATAAAGTGTCGACATGTAAAGATGCTTTGTTTTAGTGAGGTAGACTTTACATATCTCTCTAAGATATTGTATTGCTTATTGAATTACACTTTGACTAAGGGGGAAAATGACTAATACATAAGTTTGATTATTGCAATGAAAAATCTGAAGGGAACTTTATCCGAGTTTGAATTATTTGGTTTGGTGATCCTCGTCCATTTGATACTACTTATGATGTGAGTATGATTTTTATCTATATGGGATTTGTCATCACCAAAAGGTAGACATTGTTGAATGCCAATTCTAACGATGTTCCTTGATTTTGGTGATAAAAAAGTCCATTGCACTTGATGGATTCATGGCTTGTAATGAGAACAGGGAATCTTTTGATATTATTATTTTAGGGATTCTGTCTTAGGATATTATGTTTAAACATTATTTGGGCTTTATTTATTTATTTATTTATTTAATTAAGGTATTTTCTCGGTTGTGAAGGAAAATCACGAGATAGACTATGTACCTAGGCTATGATATAAATATAGAGGTTGAAATCCTAATATAGGTGGTGCTTTCCAAATATGTTGAAGAAGAAAACGACGATTGAAGATCGAAGAGACAAGAGAACACCTACAAGGTCAAGCTTTGGCTAAGATTTGGATTGTAGGGATCTTGAGTCAGACTGGGAGATATTTTAGTTGTTTCATAGATGAGTATAAGTTCTTGGGTAGTCCAGGTTGTGAACTGTTTGTGTAACAGATCATCAATATAGTTGATTCAAAATCCTACTTGGAGAACCAAGAGATAGAGAGATTTTACTTTAATAACTAGTAGATTGTTGAAGGTTTTCTCTCTAAGGAACAATGTCTTAATTTACCTCTTATAGTATGCACCCGCATTGTTATTTATCAACTTCTTATACTATTCCATTGCCCAAGGATCAGAGTAATTTACACAATTCAACACTATCTATATATTAAAGTAGAGTAATTCCGTCTATGTGTCGCCTCCAAATTGAAAGAGGCTCCGTAGCGCTCCCGCATTATGTGTCCTTGATTCGGATATGCCATCTCATTTTAATAATTACTTTATCATTTTGTTTTGTCAAGATTGATCATTTTATTATTATTATTTGAGATTGATTTTATATGCTATAATAATTCAAATATAAATTTTTAGAGTTGATTTTATAATTAAAGATATGATTTAATTATTTGGATATTAATTGATACAATTTTATCCATAATGTTATAATTAAATAAAATTAGATTTAATGACCGGAACCCGTACACATGAAGAAAGGCATGGAGGGGGTCTAGTGTCATATTCATATTAAAACATTCTACGTGGCGTTTTAGCATTAATTTTGCATATGTGTCGAATTTTTAGGTAAATCACATCAATTATCACCTTAAATAAGATATACTATGTAATTATTTATATTTTTAAGATAGATTTTATATTTTCAACCGTAATACTTCAATAAAAGATTTCTAAGTTTGATTTGTAATTATTTTATTATTTTTTACGATCTCATGTATTAAAGATATATTTTTTCATGTTATAGAGATAATTATCTATGATTTTTGTATTAGTTAAAATTTTATCTTTATTTTTTAAGATAATTTGATATTGTTATTTAGATTTAAGGTTAGGATCTGGATACATATATTTTTCTATCAATTAGATATAACATATTTGAAACATATATGATATTTAAAATTAATATACATATTTACAGAAATTATAAATTCTAGTGCATGTCGTTTAACTAAGTTTTTTTTTTATTTTTCTCGAATGTTATTAATGCGTAAAATATGGTTTATATGCATAATTATTGATATGGTTTATATACAAAAATTAATATATATTTTCTCGAATTTTATATATTTTTTACTAGTACATGCCATTTTTTATATTTTTATTCTTAATATGTTTTTTCAACATAATTTGATACGAAGTATATCTAATACTCGATATTTTGTCAATTGATCAATCAAATCCCGTGCATGGCATGGGCGATCAACTTGTTAAGAATTTTCTTAAGGTTTTGTTTCCTTTTTTTGTTTCTTAACCTATAGTATATTAGTGGACAGAAGAGAGAATTATGTTGAAAAACCATATTAAGAATAAAAAAATAAAAAAACAAGAAGCACAAAGTTTTTCCACGTCCCTAAGCATCCAGGGACAGTAGAAGTGTTCCTTCAAGGCTTGCGATGTCTTAGCAACGCCGAAGTGACCCATATGTCCACCACCATGCACTTCTTGTACTAGGAGCCGTCGAGTGGACCCACTAGGGATGCATAGCTTAACACCCTTCATTAGAGATCCCCCATGCAAGAAAAATTGGTCCTTGCTTCCCAAAGTAATATATTCCTCATAGATTTCCTTGAAATCAAGGTCTAAGGCATAGATTTCCTCGATGAAAGCAAATCCCAACATTCTTGCATCCAAGGTGGATATTAAGGCATATCTCCTAGACAAAGCATCCTCCACAATATTTTCCTTTCCCTGTTTTGTGTTTGATCACGTAAGGGAAAGCCTCAATAAACTCTACCCATTAGGCATGGCACTTGTTTAGTTTACTTTGACCCTTGAGGAACCTAAGAGCCTCATTGTCAGAATGGATCATAAACTCTTTAGGAAGAAGATAGTGGTGCCATACCTTTAGTACTCTTACCAAAGGTAGATGTTCCTTGTCATAAGTTGGATACTTGAGCTCAATACCATTTAGCTTCTTACTAAAGTATGCAATTGACCTCCCTCCGTGCATAAGAAATCTCCAAGCCACATTATCAAAGCATCACACTCTATCTCAAAAGTCCTTTAGAAGTCTAGAAATACTAATAGAGGGGCATGAGTAATCTTGTACTTGATGGTGGTGAAAGCTTGCTCCTGCATTGGGCCTTAATGGAAAGGGAGCTAAAATCTTTGACAAAAAACGGTAGAAGCCATCCAAGCCAAGGAAACTCCTTACTTGTGTCATTGTGGTAGGAACTGACCACTTCCTATTGCTTTAACCTTGTCTTTGTCCACTTGAGCCTTTCTTTGCTCACTACAAAACCAAGAAGCACCATATTATCCGAACAAAAATGACATTTCTTACAGTTACAATAGAGCTTTTCTTTTCTTAAGACTTTAGGACCTTTCTTACATGGCTAGCAAGTTCTTGCAAGTTATGGCTATAAATTAATATGTCATCAACATATACAACCACAAACTTACCTAAAAATGCCCTTAACACATGGTTCATGAGCCTCATGAATGTTCTACGTTCATTAGTGAGCCTAAATGGAATAACTAACCATTCATTTAGAGCATACTTGCTCTTGAAGGCAATTTTCCATTCATCACCTTCCTTCATTCGAATTTGGTGATAGCCGCTTTTAAGGTTCCACCTTTGAGAATATGCATGAATCGTGGAGCTCATCCAACATATCATCAAGTCTAGAAATAGGATGCCTATACTTGATGATAATATTGTTTATAGCCCTACAATCTATACACATTCTCCAAATTCCACCTTTCTTAGGAACTAAGATGAAACCGAGAATGGACTTAAACTCTCACGTGCATAGCATTTATATAGAAGTTCAACAACCTGTTTTTGAAGCTCCACGATTTCCATGGGGTTTGCTCCATGATCTGGATTGTTCGGAATGGAGACGTCGGGCATAAAGTCTATTTGATCTTCTATCCACGTAGTGGGGGTAGTCCTTCCGGCATATCCTCGGGAAACAAGTCTTCAAACTCCTTCAACAAAGAAATAATAGAGGAAGTTAAGTCTTGCACATATTTATCATTAAGTAACAAATGTTTAAAAATAATACAAGAAAACATGTATTACCCCTCTCCATGGCTTTTCTAGCCTCGCTTGATTTGGCTAATAGTAGGTGCTATGCGACGCCTTCTTCTCTTGGTTCTTACCTTGGATGCAACATTGCATCTTTTCTCATTAGCTATGTGATCAACTAAGATTTCATGTGGCTCCTACAAAAACAAGGTGATACTCTTACCTTTGAGGTGGAAAGTGTACTTGCTGGGTAATAAGAACTGTAACTCAATTCCTATCCCTCGTCTCCTCAATTTTAATGGTAACAAATATTTATTGCATTTAATATCTACCTCGAGTGAGACATTGAAGGATTATAATGGAGCTTCTATTGGAATCATGCTCAAGGAAAAATTATTGGATTGTCTTGGATAAAAGAAAAGGAACTAAGGATCTTGGATCATGTTGATAGCGCTTAAGGGGACCGAGAGGAATAACACAAGGTAGAGTAACATGCTGATAGTCCTCAAGGGGTCCGAACAGAATGACAGAAGGAATCGTGCGCTAAGTAAACCGAATGATAGAGTTGAAGGGGACCAAGCGTGAAAATAAGGAAAGAATCCCTAGCCCGTTCCTATGTTTGGAAAGAAACACCTTTTTAGGAAGAGGTTGCAATTCTATTAGATTTTATAGTTTAGATTCATTATATTGTTAAGATTTCAAATAAGCTCAAATAATTTAGTTTAGGAAATTTGTTTTAGTATTCGAAATTAGACTTTAAACTGTTGAATTTTAGGTTTTGCAAGGATCACCGATTTTAGACTTCTATTAGAGAGAGAGATTGTACAAGCCAGAAGAGAGAATCGTGTATCGAATCTAGAACTGTGTGTTCATCTTAGGTTGTAATTCTTGTGATCGATCAATAGAAAAGTGAGTTTGAGTTTCATAAATTGTTTCACGAATTAAATGTATTTTTATAGAAGAAGCTTTTTGTCTGCTATTAGGAACTATAGTCTCAATTCATTAGATCAAGCCTATCCAGGATCCTACAATTGATGTCAGAGTAGGATCCAATTATGAAACAATGACCAAGAATGGCAAATTCACACTTGGAATATCCATCAACAAACCGCATCAACTTCAAGAGGGATAGCTTGACTGGTGGTTGGGAGTTCACACGAATTACATTCAAACACAAGACTACCAGTTCTAGAAGATCATTGAACTCGACAATGAAGAGATCCCTGAAACAGTCAAAGAGAGAAAGGATTGGCAACCCGAGCACTACATCAAGATGGAAAAAAGGCGAAAGGTTGTCAGCTTATACTCATCAGACTCACACAAACTGACATCGACTATGTCATTAGCATAGACACTTCCAAGGAAATGTGGGCGGCCATCATAGCCATCCATAGGGGGAGCGATGACATGAAGAATAGCAAAAAATTCAACCTTCAATGAGAGTTCCATTCCTTCAAGATGTTTCCTGGTGAAAGCGTGTCCTCTTGTCAATTCAGATTCACTATCTTAGTGGATAAATTAAGCGCCTCTAGAGTCATCATCCTCAATGGGAACAAACTCTGGCGGTCATCTGTGGAGTGAGGGAAAAGTATGAGCTGGCAAGAAGGTGCCCTTATGTCAAACGAAAGCAAGTCTCTCCCAGTGATGGACATCTTTAGAAAATTCTTCGATCAAGAAACCTCTGACAACCAAAGAAATAGAATGATCAATGAATCAAGAGGGTTTGCCTTAAAGCTCACTAGGGTCCTAGAGAAGATGGAAAACGAAGAGGCCGATGAAGACGATGATTTGGAGATCGCCGTGATGACAAAAATGGTGAAGAAGTTCTTCAAGAACAAAACCTCACGATCTACCTCAACCTCAAAGAGGGACCTTAAGGACTATACCTGCTACAATTGTCAAGAAAAAGGCCACCTTCCAAAGATATGCACTAAGGTAAAGGTCGAGCCCACTGAACAAAAGGCCCTTTTCTCTGTGTAGGGAGAAGATGATGATGAGTCTAATCTCGTGGAGGCTTCCAAAGCATATTCCTCATGGATAATTCATAGGAAGTGACATCTGAGGTACAACTAACTAGTAATTTTGTTAACTGTCTTAATATCCTAGGTAAAGATGAACTTGTGAACATAATTAAATTCCTACTTGATGATAATGAAACTCTTGAAAAATAGGCTATTGAATACAACGATGAAGTTCAAGAATTGCATAATTAAAGGTTAGACCTGTCCAATAGACTTGCTGAAAAGGAAAAGGCCCTTAAGAAAGTTAGGGAGCCGAGCTTAATAACTAAGTCTTGCGAGGGCTACAAGAGAAAGCAACCTCACGAGGATCACATAAGATCATAACTGGAAATATAGAAAGTGATATCCAACTTATTCTGAATAAGCTTGAAACTCTGAGTGACTCCATTAATGAAAAAACGGTTAATCAGTCTGCCTTTATACGTGCTAAACCTGGAATAGGTTATGATTCTGAAAATGACTCCCCTGCTTGTTCTACTGCTACTTCCTCGACCTGACAGCGCCCTCTTCTTATAGGAGAACGTGATGCCCTCCACTTCTCTGGTAGGTTCAATTTTATCCTCGCGAAAAGAGACGAGGAATTCTTTGGTGAGCTTTTGGAACGTCGGGGCAGCAAGGTAGAGGAAGTCACCCAACCCGGCATTAGCAAACATCGCATCCATACAATTTAGCATCCCTAAACGTTGAAGCGTACCCGTGTCAAAAAACTTAGTGGCTACGATTTGCTTCCCGTCGACGATACTGGCCACTGTAGGGCCTTGGGGACGACTCCCCGACGAAGATCCTACCTTTTTGCGTGAACACTTCGACATTGTCAACCAAAAACAACCACAAGCAAACACAAACAGCCATAAGCAATCTCGAGAGCAAATCAAACACCACAACTATAAACCCTGGCAAGAGGCATGAATAAACACTGTGATCATGAGGGGCTTACAGAGTGTAGGGTGCAGGCGCGTTTGAGAAGGCCCGGTCGCATATGTTGATCTGCAAATGCGCGGTCATGTCTTCAAATGCGCGATCGTGTCTTTTCTGTTATGCGTCTCCAAATTACTGTTAGAGCCGAGATCTCGCCGGAATTACAGATTAGTGGAGGTTTTGAGGGAGATTTGCCCAAGACTTTGATTGTTCTTGAGAGGTGGAGGGTTGTGAATGGGGAAATTGGTTGAAAATTGGATGGAGGGTGGTGATAATGTTGAAGTAAGGGAGGGTGGATGATGGATTCTTCCTTGGAGTTGCAAATTGGTGAGGGTTGGAAGATTGGGGATTTGGGGAATTTTTGGGGGCTAGGTTTTAGTTTGTGGTAGAGGAAAGAGGAGAAGGATGAAGGTGATAAGTGTTTTTGATTTTTTTGTTTTTCTCTTCTTTTTTCTCCCGATTTCGGCTTGTGGGGACTGAGCAGGTGCGCAACTGTGGGTCCAAAAGCGCGACCGCGTCTGTGTTACTGGGCATATTGTAGAACCTGGCGCGTGGGCACGTCTTCAGTAGAGCGGATGGGTCTGGCGGTCCACGAAGCTCTTTTTATTCCAATGAAGAAAACAGAACATAGTAACTCGGGTTGCCTCCCGAGCAGCGCCGGGTTTTGAGTCTTCGGCTAGACTTCGTACTTTGTTTCTTACTCAAATGCTTCTGGCTCTTTGAGAGCCGTTTCTTCAAGGTCTTCCTTGTTGAAACCTTATTGATACAGTTTGATCTTTTGCCATTTACCTTGAATATGTTATTTGTTCCCGGGTCATAGAGATCAACTACGCCATGCGGATAAACGTGAGCTATGGTGTACGACCCATTCCAACGAGACCGTAGTTTTCCTGGGAAGAGTCGCAATCGAGATTGGTATAACAAGACTTTTTCTCCTACTTGAAAATTTATTCGCATAATATTCTTATCATGTCAGGCACGCGTCTTCTCCTTGTAGATCACTACATTTTCATACGCATATTTACGTATTTAGTCTAGCTCGAGGATTTGCAATCTCCTCGTGTCGCCTGCCTCATCTAACTCCATGTTGCACTTCTTCACTGCCCACCACGCCTTGTGTTCCAATTCCAGGGGAAGATGGCACACTTTTCCATATACTAACCAGAATGGAGACATTCCAATCGATGTCTTGTATTTGCAGTTCGTTAGGCCCAGAGTGCATCGTTTAGCCGCGAGCTCCAGTCTTTTCTGTTTGGGACTATCGTCTTTTCCAGAATGCCCTTGATTTGTCTGTTGGAGACCTCTGCTTGGCCATTGGATTGGGGGTGATAAGCGGTGGAGATTCTTTGTGTGACATGATACTTCTTCAGGAGTCCTCTCAATGTCTTGTTGCTAAAATTGGTCCCCTGATCACTGATCATTGCCTTTGGAATTCCAAAGCGAGAGAATATATGTTCCTTCAGGAAATCTGCCACTACTTTAGAGTCATCAATCCTGGTGGCCTTTGCTTCCACCCATTTGGAAACGTAGTCCACCGCAAGAAAAATATATATATTCCCATTGGAGCTCGGAAAGGGTCCTATAAAGTCAATGCCCCAGACATCAAAAATCTCGTAAAAGATTAATGGTGTTTGTGGCATCTCATCCCTTCTAGATATCCTTCCGACCCTCTGACATCGGTCGCATGCTTTGCAAAAGGTATACACATCTCAAAACATGGTTGGCCAATAGAAACCTTCTTCCAGCACCTTTCTGGCTGTCTTATTATCCCCAAAATGACCACCACAAGCATGTGAATGACATAAAGTTAGTATAGACTGTACCTCGTTATCTGGAAGACATCGTTGGATGATTTTGTCGGCACAGTGTTTCCACAAGTACGGATCGTCCCAGATGTACAGTTGCCTTTCACGTTTGACCTTTCCCTTTATGATCTAGAGAAATTCGGTGGGAATTCTCCCCGAACGATGTAGTTTACCACATCCGCGAACCAAGGTCTGAATGACTTTATTGACAAGAGATCCTCCTCGGGACCGCGGTGCAGGTGGGTGTTTGACACCATGGATAGTTTTTACAACGTCTCATCGGGAAATTTTGCAAGGATAAGAGTCCTAGATGCAACATCTTCCCGAACTATTCTGCTTAGATGGCCCGCCACCAAGTTTTCGGCGCCCTTTTTATCTCTTATCTCCACATCGAACTCGCTCAACAAAAGAATCCATCAAATAAGTCGTGGCTTTGAATCCTTCTTGGTCACCAGGTATCTTAGTGCAGCGTGATCCATATGGATGAATACATTGGTGCCCAACAGATATTGCCTGAACTTCTAGAGAGCGAAGACGACAACTAATAGTTCTTTCTCGGTGGTGGAGTAGTTCCGTTGTGTCCCATTTAGAGTGGTAGATGCGTAGTAGATTACATGCATCGCTCTTCCTATTTTCTGACCAAGGACTGCCCCTACCGCATAGTCCCTTGCATCACACATGATATCGAAGGGGTGGTCCAATCAGGGGCCTTGATGATGGGTGCTTCTATGAGGTGGGCTTTTAATTTGTCGAACTCCCTCTTGCATTCGTTGGTTAGTTCGAAATTCACCTCCTTTTTCAAAAGTTCGCCCAAGGGTGCTGAGATTTTGGAGAAATCTTTGATGAACCATCGGTAGAAGCCTATGTGTCCTAGGAATGATCTCACATCTTTAAAGTTATTGAGGTACGACAGTGGCTGGATAATGTCTACCTTGGCCTTGTCTACTTCAATCCCTTTAGCTGATACGATATGTCCAAGAACTATTCCTTGCTCCACCATGAAATGACACTTCTCCCAGTTGAGCACCAAGTTCATGTCTACACACCTCCATAATACGAGGGCCATGTGATCCAGACAGTTATTGAAGTTTTCCTTGTGTACCATGAAATCGTCCATGCAGACCTCTATAAATTCTGAGAAGATGCTCACCATGCATCGTTGAAAAGTATCGGGTGCGTCATACAACCCAAAAGGCATCATGCTGTATGCAGATGTGCCCATAGGGCATGTAAATGTGGTCTTCTGGAGCGATGGCGATTTGAAAGTACCTTGAATACCCACCCAGGAAGCAATAGTATGGTTTACCGGCGAATTTTTCGAGCATCTGGTCGATGAATGGCAGGGGGAAGTGATCTTTCTTTGTTACCACGTTCAACTTGCGGTAATCAATACAAACTCGCCAACCAGTCTGGGCTCTCATTGGGATTAACTCACCATGACTGTTTTCTACTACCGTAATGCCTCCCTTTTTAGGAATGACCTACGTGGGGCTTACCCACTAGCTATCTGAGATAGGGAAAATCATACCGGCACGTAGCAAATTAATAACTTCCTTCTTGACTACCTCCATCATTGGTGGGTTTAACCTTATTTGAGGTTGTTTAGAGGGTTTTGCTCCCTCATCTAACAGGATGCAGTGCATACATGTGGCAGGGCTGATTCCTTTGATATATACGATTGTCCATTCTAGTACTTCAATATTGTCCCTTAGCACCCTACTAGCCTTTCTTCTTGCTTCTCCGATAGCTTGCTTGAGATGCTTACTCGTACGGTGTCGTCCACTCCCAGGAAAGCGTACTTTAGGTGTTCTGGTAGTTGCTTGAGATCGATTTTGGGTGCCTGCAGAATAGAGGGAAGAAGCCTCTCACTTTGTAATGTTAGCGACGTGGGCCCACCGACCAAATACACTTTAGTTGCGCTATTGTTCCCCAACATCATATCTTCATCAGGTCCTGGTAGAACACTATTTTCTATATCTGATTTTAAAGAGTCATTACCAGCTAGGTAGAAGGAATCCTGAACTACAACATCAATCATATCAAGGGAGCATATAGAGGTAGCATCCTCTATAGGATGTTTCATAGCATCAAAAAGATTGAACTCAATGACCTCCCCATCGAATTCCAATGGTAGTAACCAACTAGCTAGATCTATCCTAGTGTTTGTCGTTCTCATGGAAGGTCTCCCTAACAAAATAGGTGCAGCTTGCCCCTCATTTTCCATATCCAGGACGATGAAATCAACACGAAATATTAGTTTGTCAACCATAAATAAAACATCCTCAACTATTCTCTTGGGGTATACTTTGTACCTATCAGCTAGTTGAATTACTATTCCAGTTTCCTGTCAAGGTCCTAGTCCTAACATTTTGTATGAAGAGTTTGTAATCATATTAATGGATGCATCTAGGTCTAACATTGCCTTTTCAAAGTGAGTTTCACCTATTCGACATGGATGCTTACCATTCCGGGGTCGTTGTGCTTCTTAGGCATGCGTCTTTGCATCATGGCTGACACTTGTTCGCTTAGCATAATCTTCTGTTGCCCTCTTACTCTCTGTTTCTCTTCACCGTGCATAGTGCTTTCAATAACTTGGTGTATCGAGGGACGCTCTTGATCAACTTGAGTAGTGGAATGTTCACCTCACACTTACTGAAGATCTCGAACAACTCCTTGTCACTTTATGGCCCTCTTACTCTCTGTTGGACCGTGCATAGTTCTTTTAATAAATTGGTGTATTGAGGGACGTCTTGATCAACTTGAGTAGTGGAATGTTCACCTCACACTTACTGAAGATCTCGAACAACTCCTTATCACTTTATGGCCTTCTTGTATCTTTTAATCCTTCGGGGAAAGGTGCAGGGGGATTCTCGGATCCGAGTGGTGGAAAGTTTAGACGTACATAGTTGCTTTGGCACAGCCTAAAATCGCCTCTCAGATCACTTACCTCTTCCTCTTCCTCGGCTTCCGTGGTCTTGGGGGCCTCTATGTCACCAGCGGGAATGGCACGACCGCGTGCTGGAGGGGCACAGTCGCGTGGACCCTCAGTGAGGTTGACGCGGTCACGCGTGTAGGAGGCACGGTTGCATCCTTCCTCAGAGACAGTGACACGGTCGTGAATTGTATGGTGCAGTCGCGCACATTCTTCCGGAAAAAACACGGCTTAGGCGCGGTCGCGCGGATCCCTGGCATGGGCGCGCGGCTCCTCATAAGGAGTTGCGTGATTGCGCATGTTAGGGTGTGGTCATGTGTCTGTTTCTGCGTACTGTTCTGACTCTTTCACTGTAGGGGTTTTGTCTAGACCCTTTCAGCTCCTAAGAAATGCAGCGACCACTTTGGCGATCTCTACTATATGGGGACTTGGTTCTTCATGAGTATGTTTTGCACAATGTTCAACTTCCGGGACTTCTTCATTGCTGATGGTCTACTCATTGGCGGTTGTTTCATAATCTCTCGTGCTTTCCGCCATGTATCGCAGCCTTTCCATTGCTTCCTCAGCGCTCCTATTTAGAACATTTCTTCCACAAGCAGCATCAACCATCCGTCTTTACGAGTTGAGTAACCTTTTGATTACGAAGATTTCCAAGCTTTCTTTGTCATATCCATGACAAGGGCAGCTTGCAACCAAGAAGTTGAACCATGTTAGATAGTTGTGAAGGGTTTCCACCGCCCGCTGCTCAATTTGGGAGATTGCTCTCTTGAGCGCATTGAGCTTCGCAGCTGGAAAGTATTGATTTTGGAATTCTCTATGTAGCATCTCCCAGCTGGTTATAGACCCGTTCTATATCTTGTAATACCAGGTTCGAGCATGATATCTTAAGGTCAATCCAAATATTATTAGTTTGAAATGCTCTTTGGGTGCGTTAGGTGGTTTAGTGCACATGCAAATATCATGGAATATGTTTGAGATATAATAATATAAGAACCAATGATAGGAACCTCACATTGAATCAACCAAGTGGCTCGAACCAACCGCGCAAAGTATTAGGAGACTACTCCTGGCTCATTGCTAATAACTTAATATGAAATGTGTATTGGAAAATGTGATGATTAGGGAGGAGGCAATGTTCTCCCTATTTATAAGAAATGACAAAGCTAAACCTAAATGAAAAACCCTAGAATAAGTGTGCGGAAACCCAGCCCGAAATACAAATGAAAACTAGGTAAAAAGCCCAACTAAACCATTAAACTAGGGCTTCTCGCAGCGCAGGATGCGGCAAAGGCACGGACGCGCTTCTGTCGGCGCGGTCACGCCATTCACCAGTGACTAGGACGCAGGTGCGTTGTTTGTGGAGCGGTCATGCCACTGTGTGTTTGGCTCAGCTTGGCTAAGCGAGCTAGGGCGTGGTCGCGGCCAGGAAAAGTTGCCCCTTCTCTTCTCTTCTTGGCCCGCGCTTGCTCCTCCTCGTTTTCTCCCTTTTGCGCACAATCCTTGTATTTAGCCACTTTGCTCCACAAAGTCGAGATTACAACAATATGTTCCTTTAGTGGCCTTTTACGCATGTAGTTGATGATAATTTCCACTCTATGATGTATGAGATGCCATTCAACAACCCTAGGTGTTTTTATAACCAAAAGCTCCTACTAAACCCTATAAATGATAAGGAGAAGGCCCACAACAAACAACACTTCGAAAAGCCCACTTAAAAGTCCGAATCGGCAGAGGAGCCATCGAGCGGACATGCACATGGTCGCCCACATCTTATAGAAGGTAATGCGTGATCCCGTGGTCTAGCGCGCGGTCGCGCTCGGGTTACTAGAGGCAATGCGCGGTCGTGCCAAGGACGGTGCGTCCGCGCCTTTGTCCAACAACAGCTTTTTCTCGGTAATTCCTTGTGAAATGGCGTAACATGCTGCGTGAGCCCCGAGTACCAAAATACCCCTATATCTCTGCCATTATGCCTCTGAAAGGTGCTAAGAACCACTACTTATGTTGCACCAAACAACGCTTATCAAGTTTCAATAATTATCAAGTTTCAATAATTATTTTACGAATTGAAGTGTTTTTTGAAAGAAGAAGGTTGTTTCCGCTCTTTGTAACTGAAGTCTCAGTTCCATAGATCAAGCCCTTCCACGATCCGACAATACTAATTTTTGACTCCTTGGTGGATATCAACCAACATAAAATATAGGGTGTACATGAGGGGTAGTTTTAAGAGTAAACATGTTGACCACCTCTTGGACTATGATGTTATAACAAGACCCCACATTAATTATAAGATTACAAATTTTACCTTGGATGCGACACCTTGTATGGAAAATGGTTTGCCTTTGGTTTGGGGAAGCGAGAGCTTCATTAGTGATTAGTGATCGCTTGACCATAAATCACTCACCTTGAGTCTCGGCTTCTACATGTAGCTCCGCCACCTCCTCTTCTTCTTGGGCCTCCTTTACCTCAACCTCCTTATCTGACTCGTACTCGCCAATGGTGTTGAGTTGGACTTGACGCCTAGATGGACAATCCTTAGCTATGTGTTCATGCCCAAGGCATTTAAATCACTTGATCTCACTTGAGCATTACTCCACTTCACGCTTGCCGCCTTGTGGATTCCTTGAAGGCTCACGTCTTGTGGGCACGGATGAGGCGTCTTGCTTGTTCTCAGGACACCGGGTGGGGTAGCTAGAGGATCCTCTTCCTTGGTTGTTCCACGAAGAGTTGTTGGATTACTAGCTCTTCTTTTGAGGTAAGTTTTGATAGATATATGATTGGTATAGTGCAAAACCTCCTCGACAGTGGTACCTCGAACAAAATGTTGCGTACTCACAATAGCCTTAAGGTTACAGTTTAAAAATTGATGAATTTAGAGATAACATACCCTTCGAGAAACCTTTGTTTAAATGTATACATGATTATCTTGAGTTCTTTCTAGTACTCATCAGGTGTCTTGGTTCCTTGCCTTAATTGCTTCAACCTTGAGTGTAGGAGGGATATGAAGTCTTTGGGCACAATCTGGTGCTTCAAAGCAAATTTTAAGCTCGCCCCAAGTGTCAATGGGCGTGTAACCATTGTACTCCTTTTCTTCTTTGTCCTCTATCCACCAATGATAAGAATATTAAATAAATTTAATGGTGGTAAGGGATACCTTTTGAGTATATGTGTATTGGTAGAAGTCAAAGACTTGTTCAGTCTTGTGCTCCCACTCTAAGCTGGCCTCGACGTTGGTTATTCCTCCAAAGGACTGGGCCCCTGCTATATCCATGGTCCATTTCTTGACCTTGGTAGCTCTGTATGGTTTGTAGGGGTGCCCTTCCCACTTGGTAGTTTCCTCACTCACATCCATGACCTATACCAGGACACCTCAGTTACAACAAAGTCAACAATAGCCTTGGTTGAAAGTCGTCTACATTCCCTTGGTCTGGATCTTCTCGGTGTGTAGCTGTGATAGGATGGTGGGAGGAAGCTGCTATAGAGAGGGACGACAAGGTGATAGTTTGTGTCACATGGACAGAATACTCGCCCTCCATATGAATTGGGAAGCTCCCAACTTAGCATCTACGACTCTCATGAAATCAACCATCTCCTCTTGATGCGCACGCATCCTTTCCTCATTTTCAAACTTAAGGCCTAAGTTTTTCTGCACAAACATTACGGACACAAAGATAAGGGTAGGATAAGATAGAAATAAAAACTATACCCAAGCAAGCTTAACAAGTTCTAAGTTGTGCTACATATAAAGCATTAGGAAAGGTACTTGAATTATTTATGTATTTTTGAATATATGATAAACGACCGAATTAGTGTAGAAATAGACTCTTATGTTGCCTTAATTTTTCTTAGTCACTCCTCCTTTTCAGTGGTGACCGGATCGTTCTAAGAACAAATAATTTTTTCTCAAGAGTATAGCCATAAGAGATTGGATTCTAACCAAGATCTCTCAACTAGCAATTTTTTATTTAAAAGGAGGATGGTTAATAACCAAATTTTCTCCTACAACACTTCAAAATAAACAAGGACTTGATAGAATTTTTAATGCAAAGTGAATGTTGTATTTTGTTCTTTTTCTGTTCCCTTAATCCTTAAAATCAATATGTGAATTATGCATAACATATAACAAGTAGAACTAACTTAAATTCACAGAATAAAGGCCGGGGACAAGGGTTTAAACTCATGTATTAATCAGGTTGAGCAAAAAAGGAAATAATTAAACGCTGATTTTTTACTCAAAATTCTAACCGGTTTTTGACTTCGAATTTGCTATTTTGTGACTGTTTTTTTACCATAATTGGGTCATCTTCAACCACAAGAATTCAGGTTCAAATTTAGACATTGGAAATTCCAAGAAAGAAATCAGTTTTTTGGCTAAAAAAGAAATTTGAGTCGCACCCTATTTGATGAAGAAACAAAAATTAAGGCCAAGCAAGCATTCGGATTTTGGAAGATGTCAAAATTACTAAATTTGTATCTTTGACATTTCCTCAGTATTCAGACCATATCCGGAGCTACAAATGTCAATCGGAGGTCCATGAGTTGTCATTGGAAACCTAAGAAATTTATCTATAATTCCTATGTTAATGTCATGGACTGAAATGGAGCACCAATGCCCAGAAATCACTATCTTTAAGAGAGTCCAGTTTAAGAGTCTCATTTAACTCGCATACATTGAACCCGAGGAAGGCCATGAGACTAGACATCAATTGGATAATTATAAGTGATATTCCACATAATTTTAAAGTCCAAATAATTTGAAAACCATTCACCTTGATCAAGGTTAACTCCTTGCATATGAAGAGTCTTCATAAGCAACAACAATCAATGTCGAGCAACCGAAGAGACTCGCATCTTGTTTTGTACTTTCCTATTTCTATTGTTTTTTTTCTAGTGTAATCATGTTGAAGCTTAAGTATAAACCAAGAGTTTTTGGGGAAGAAATCAAACTTGATCTTTTATGTCTTGTTTGGTGAATCATATCCAAACACATGAACTTCTTCTAGGTGCGTAATATCCGAGACCAAATTCAGGCCCTTCCATCTTTAAGAGGCGAGTCATATTCTTGAGTTGAAGGTTGTTGGCTATATGAACTAGCCTCTTAGTTCATACAACTAATAATGTCTCAGTTTTAATGATAACAAACAGCCTTATATACTAATGTGTTCATTGAGTGAGATATTGTAGGAAAACCATAGGTCTTTGAGTTAATTAGGTGGTTTACACAGGAAAATTAACGAGCTTAATTAAAGGACCAAGAGCGAGTCTAGCGAGAAGGATAGCGCTTAACACGCTCAACCAGAAGCAAGGGAACTGAACACCACAGAAGGGAACCGAGTAAAGAGAGTGAGGGAACCGAGCATTAAAGAGCTAAAGTATCATACTAGACGGACGAGCTCACAAGAACCGAGTGCATTGAAGGGAACCGAGCGCGTATAAATAGAAAGATATCTTATAAGGAGCTATAAAAAGAAAGATTTGATACGCAAGAACAACCAGATTCGAGATCTTGTTTGTTAGAGCGACTTTGTTATCTTAGTCAGTTAGTTAAGATTTAATAGTTTATTTATTGTTTTATTCTAGGTTTTTGGTAATTAGTTCCAGGTGATTATGCCTTAGTATAAATAGCTTAGATTATCTTTCTAAACGTTGTTGTTAAAAGTGCTGAGACTAGTGCATTTGATTTAGGACTTAGGCAATAGTTAGGATAGTTTAGGAAGAAACTAAGAACTGTGTGTTCGCCTAACAGTTGTAAGCCCTACGAGAAATCAAATCAACAATCATTTTGGAATTCATTGTTTACTTGTTCCTAGCTTTATTTCCGCATAAAGTTGTAATCTTTAGTTAAAGCTTAGGTTCCTCAATCCATAATTGGTATCAGAGCAGGATTCAATTCCACTATGACAATCAAGAACTCAGAATTCAACCTCGGTATGTCCCTCAACAAGCCTCATCAACTTTGAGAAGGAGAACTAGATTGTTGTTTGGGAGTGCACACGATCTTCATTCAAACTCAAGACTACCAATGCTAGAAGATTATAAAGCTTGGAGACGAAGTGCTTCCGGAGCTAAAGGAAAGAAAGGATTGGCAATCAGAGCACTATGCCAAGATGGAAAAGAATTCAAAGGCTCGACAACTGATTCTGTGTGGACTCACTCGCACAGACAGTGACAAGGTCATTGGCATATAAATGGCCAAAGACATGTGGGAAGCTATTATCTCCATACAACGAGGAAGCGAAGACCAGAAGGATACCGGAAAATTTATGCTTCAAAGGGAGTTTGAATCATTCAGACAACTCCCCGGTGAAAGCGTGTTAGCCTGTCAATCACGCTTCACAATTCTAATCAACAAATTAACTGCCTCTGTGATGAGGCTAAAGTCGCAGGTGCCTATCAAAGAAAACCCAACTAAGTATCCACTTAGTAAAGTGGGAAGTAGGGGTCGAATCCCTAGAGAGACTGAGTACAATCTATCTCGATTAATGTAACTAACGGTGTAACCAATGGGGGGTTTTGTGTTTTAATTGTAACTAGACTACTAATGCTAACAAAATAATGTTGGGTTGTATGAATAATGATTGAAAATGCTCACTTATCAGAAATAAGAACATTGGACAAGAACATTGATCATCGAATCCTAATAACTTATGCTCATAAACATTCAATTGGTTGTCCTACTCTTTGTTCTAAGATAGAAACTAGTCCAAATAGTCCTAGAAACCCTTATTCAACTATAATCAAGGAAATCCCAAGATTCAATAATAGAATAGCATTAAGATCAAAGATAAGTAGGTTCATTCAATACCATTGGCAAATCACCGATACTCGACATGAATTCAAAATCTCTACCCTATAAACAATCACAAATAGTTCATGCAAATAGAATTTGCTACCAAAGGTGAAGACTTTTCATGTAGAATTGTGTAAACCTAGCAATATGAACAGTATCAACCAACCTAGTTTGCGACCTAGATGAAATCAATATCAATCAATTATATATTCAAGCACAAGAGATAGTGAAACAATCCTCAATTGAAATAGAACATAAATGTTTAGAAACTCACAATGCAACAAGATCCAAGGCTTCAATCCTCAAAGTGAATAATGAAAGGCTTGGTTCATCATAATCTCTAGAACAATGAAAAACTCTAAGGTGGAGGCTAGATGAGAAAAAGTGGAAGAAGATCTCCCAGTAAAACCTAAAAGCTATTTATATGTCTTAGGAATTTAGGAAATAAAGAAATAAACAAATAAAGTTCAGAAATTAATTGGAATAAAATAGATCCCGGATAGAAAATCCAAGATTCGGTCGTTTAATACTTTCTGCCGCCAGCGGTCTTCTCCTCTGCAGACTTCTGTTCCCGCTGTTAACCACGGTCGCGGTAGCTACGTCCGTGGTTGCGGTCTTCACTACAGTAACTTGTATCTTCAGCTTTGGCTCCGGGATGTGTTGTCCGGCGTTCCTCGATCTTCAAGTACACCCATCTATTCTTGGCACTTCTTCACTCTAGCTCCATGGTATTGCCACAATTTCTCTCGAGCTTCCCACAAATCCACTTAATATACTCTCCAAGCCGGATTCCGGAAATGCGCTCCGCAAGGTCCTAAACACCAATAAATCTATGCTAATAACCGTTAGTTACACCGTATGGAATCTCTCTATCACTCTGTTGTGACGATTCCTCCTTCAGAGAAAACACTGGAAGTCATCTACGCTATGAGCGATAAGTTCGAGCTCACTGAAAGAATCGCCCTCATGTCTCTAGACTCCAAGAAGCTTTTGGTGGTTGATATATTTGGCAAGTTCTTTGATCAAGAACGCTGATTCGTTAAAGGGCTTACAAGTGAAAGAAGCCATTGGAACCGCGCTGAAGCTCAAGAAGGTGCTTGAGAAGATGGACATTAATGATGGCCAAGATGATGAGGATGATGATACACAAGTCGCTCTCATGACAAAGATGGTCAAGAAGTGGTTCAAGAAGAAAGCTGGACTAGGAGAGTCATCATCTTCAGCTAAGCGTGATCTCAAAGAGTACACATGCTATAACTTCCAGGAGAAAGGGAACCTTACTAAGATGTGCACTAATCCAAAGGTAGAAGCCACTGAAAAGAAGGAACTTTTCTCATCATGGGGAGAAGAAGATGATGAAGCTGACCTTCACAAAGGTTTCCAAGGCCAATGTCTCATGGCCGATACAGAGGCCCTTGCCTCTAAGGTAAAATCTCTTGGCACCTTTCCCAATCGCCTAAACTTGCTTGAAAAGAAAGACCTTATTAACATGATTAAGGGGTTGTTAGAAGATACTGCAACTTTAGGTCTCAAATTACTGAATATGAAGAGGAAGTCATTGAACCACGTAGTATGTGTCTAGGTCTGTCCACTAGGCTAGATAATAAAGAAAGGGTCTTAGTAAAATCTAGGGAACTGAGCTTAATGACGAAATCTTGCAAGGACTGCAATGGTAAGAAACTTCAAGGGGGACCATCAAAGAGCTTAGAGTCTAAGGTAGAAAACGACTTAGGGCTTATACTTGCTAAGATCACCGAATTAACTGAATCAATTAATAAGAACATGGTGAACCAAACTGTCTTTGTAAGGTCTAGACCGGGATTAGGATATGCCTCAAATTCTACTAAGTGCTCAAGTGCTAATGAGAAGCTCACTAGAGAATTAAGTAAAAAGGCAGAGACCTTAGACAAGACCCTTTAAATATGTAGAAGTAAGAATGAATTCTTAGAGAAAAAAGCACTTGAACAACCATCAGGGGATAACGATTACTGGTTTCAGGGGAGAAAGGCTCATAAGATGTATGTGAGCCAAACCCAAGGGAACGTAGTAAACACACTAGATCCTAAGCTTAAGGATAGAAAGCCCTTTGGACCTGGAAATGGAAAGTATGGTTATGTTAAGTCAATGAATGGTGCAGATTTGTGGTAACAATGATCACACTATACACTCTTGCAAGAAGAAGCAAGCACTAAGTAACAAGCCATACATGTCACCTACTCGCAATACACGTGAAGTGAGTAAATTGAATGATCCTTCTTACTTAGAGCAAGCCTCTTCACCTAAAGGCCAAAGGCTTGATCGTATCTCTTCTCCTAATACTAACAAGAAAGCTAAACCACCCATAAAAGCTGAGTTTTGATGGGTTCCAAAAAATTGATTGCTTATTTGTAGGAAAACTTAAGCAGCGAGAAGGAGATAAGGAGAGATACAAAGTTTTCAGGAATATGATGTTGGAAGCATATCATTTAGTGACAAGAGAGATAGAGAAATCACTATACATGGAAAGGTACATCTCAATGACAAGATAGAGATCTAGATGGTGAACTTTGTTGAGAGCCTTCGCTATAATCTCCTAAGTGTCGCTCAGATCTGTGACGAGGGACCAAACAAGGTGTCTTTCACTACCTTGAAGTGCTTTGTGAGAAGCGCTACTGGAGAAATCATTTTAAGGGGAAAGCAATTGCATGTATATATTCGAATTAGCTACACCCCAAAGAGTCACCTTTGCCTTGCTATAATAAAAGATCAAACCGCTTTGTGGCATCAATGTCTAGGGCACGTCAATCTACGCCTCCTACACAAGCTACGTGCAAAGGATCTAGTCTAAGGCTTACCTCTCATTAAGATAGAGAACATGACACATTATGATAATTGTGTCAAGGGTAAGCAAGTCAAGAGCTCGTTCAAATCTAAGCCAGTCATCACAACAAAGAAGCCTCTCGAGCTACTCCACATGGACCTTTGTGGGACAATTTGTGTTCAAAGCCCTCCCGGAGCACGTTATATCTTTCTGATTGTCGATGACTATTCTAGATTCACATGGACGTTATTCCTGTGTTCCAAGGATCAAGCCTTCTCATGATTCATCGATCTAGTCACCCTACTCGAGAACTCTTTATCCCTAAAGGTGCACACTATAAGATTAGACCATGGAACTGAATTCAAGAATGGTGATATGTTGAGCTACTGCATTGAAAGGGGAATAGCTCACAACTTCTCAACTCCTAGGACTCCACAAGAGAATGGAGTAGTTGAAAGAAAGAACAAGACATTAGTGGAGATGGCGTGCACCATGCTACTTCAAAGCGGAGTCTCCCCCTCACTCTGGGCTGAAGCGGTGAACACAGTGTGCTACATCACCAACATAGCCCTTCTACGACCTTCACTAGGAAAGACTCCATACGAGCTGATCAAGGGATATCCTCCAAGCATCTCTCATTTCAAGGTTTTTGGATGCAAGTGCTATGTGCTGAACAATGGAAAAGACAACTTGGGCAAGTTCGATGCACGAAGTGATGAAGCCACCTTTCTTGGCTATGTCCCAGCAAGTAAATCATACAAGGTGTTCAACCAGAGAACATGAACTTTTGAGCAGAGCATACATGTGGTGTTTGATGAAGGCACGTTCCATTCTCCTTCGTCAAATACTTCCTATCCATTCCCAGAAGTTGCCCTCGTAGAAGCACCTTCAGAAATTAATCGAGCCCCTCCTCCTCAAGCCCTAAATCCACTCGCCCCTCCATATATAGACTCAGTTCCCTCAGGCCCTGACTCAGATAGTGATGGTGAAGGGCCTTCTCATTCAGACACAGTTTAGACCACAACACCTCCAACGCCTTCGTCTCACTCACTGAGCCTAAGAACATCAAAGAGGCTATCCTTGATCCATATTGGGTGGCAACCATGCAAAAATAGCTTCACGAGTTCGAGCGGAATCAAGTCTGGCGCCTAGTTCCTAAGCCCTCCAATTGCACCATAATAGGCACTTGCTGGGTATTTCAAAACAAGCTCGATAACTCAGGAGCTGTGGTAAGGAACAAAGCGTGTTTAGTAGCTCAAGGGTGCAACCAACAAGAGGGGATTGACTATGACGAGACCTATGCTCCAGTCGCTCAACTAGAGGCTATTCGTCGTTTGATAACCTTCGCTTCACACAAGGGCTTCAAGCTATTTCAAATGGATGTGAAGACAGTCTTCCTCAATGATGTGCTCAACGAAGAAGTGTATGTGAAGCATCCCCCAGACTTCGAGGACTCAAAACACCCTAAGCACGTGTATTTTCTGGAAAAGGCACTCTATGGATTGAAGCAAGCACCAAGGGCATGGTATGGTTGTCTCTCTATGTACCTCCTCGCTAATAATTAAAAAAGGGGGACAAACAACAAGACGCTCTTCATCCAGGAACTTAAGGGTGACATCCTAGTGGTTTAGGTATATGTAGATGACATTATTTTTGGCTCCACTAACATGCCACTTTTAGAGAAATTCAAAGACGTAATGAGCATCAAATTCAACATGAGCATGATTGGGGAAGTCAACTTCTTTCTCGCCTTCAAGTGGTGCAAAAGGTTGGAGGCATTCAAATCCATCAACAAAAGTACTGAAGGGATATCATTAAGAATTTTGGGATGGAAAATAGCAAGCCCCTTTACACCACAGTGTCCACATGCACTAAGCTCGATGCTGACCTTCACGGCCCAAAGGGTAACGAGACACTCTATAGAGGTATGGTAGGATCTTTGATGTACCTAACTGCCTCTAGGCCTGATATTGTTTTTGCAGTAAGTCTATGTGCAAGATTTCAATCTGATCCAAGGGATTCGCATGTCGCTATCATCAAGCGAATCTTTTGCTACTTAAAAGGGACTGACAATTTGTGTTTATGGTACCCTAAGAACTGCAATTTTACCCTTGATGGATACACAGATGCTGACTATGCAGGTTATCTCGTTGATCGAAAGATCACCTCAGGTATGGCTCAATTCCTAGGCCCTTGCCTTGTTTCTTGGGGCTCTCGCAAGCAAAATTCAGTAGCTGTGTCTATCACTGAGGCAGAATACATAAAGACTGCTTCTTGTTGTGCTCAACTCCTATGGCTCAGGTAACAACGCAAGGACTTCAGTATTTTGATGGGCTCGATTGAAATAAGATGTGATAGCACTAGCACGATCAATATCTCAAAGAACCATGTGCATCATTCTCGAACTAAGCACATTGGCGTGCGTCATCACTTGCTTCGAGACAATGTGGAGAAGAAGAACATAGAGCTCACCCATTGTAGGAATGAGGATCAAATAGAAGACATTTCACCAAGGCCTTGAACAATGAACCATTTGTCAAACTCAGACTTCACTTGGGATTGACCCCCCTTCATTAAGCATCTCTCTCAATGTAAGCCTCTTCCCTTAAACTTATGTAAACTGTTGCTTCTTTTAAACTTGGGAACTTAGGAATAATATGCGCATGAACCTAGCATGTACTCCTAAAAGGTATACATCCTTCACATGCTCTGTGTGATGCTAAATGATAAACGCTTGCAAGGCCCTTCTAGGAGTGTACTATTGCTTGCTAAAATTTGATTCCTATGCATGCTCTTCATTTTCAAGCCATTAAATATAATCACAATGATTGCTTCTTAACCATATGATCAAGCCCCCCAGATATGATTCGTGCTTATGAGCTAGTCCCTTAGCCTACATCTTGGTGTCACTTTCCCTATGACCAAATAAACCACAACTGGGAATATTCACCGAGCTGACAAAGAGCCTATCCATATATGCTTAGCACTTGTTCTTTCTAAAAGAGCTTCTATGTCCCTTTGTGTGTGTGAAATTAGTATGTGCTTAAGCGAGCTAAAATATCCCACCAAGTATGGGAACTGAAACCCAACACTTTAAAAATGATGGGGACCGAGTAGTATAAAAACGACAAGCGCAGATAAAGATATACGTAGAAATGGGGACCGAGTATTCATGGGGACCGAAAAAAGGATAAAGGGGTTAAGCGCATACTAGAATAGGAACTGAGCATGGGGACCGACATAATCTTAGGGATCGAGCATCTCAACGGTCAGTTATTTTATAGGTAATCATCACTCGCTAGTTACCCAATGGCCATTTGCTTCTGAGAAGATCGAGGCGCCGTATGTGAACCAATTTAAAGCCATTGAGATTCGACCATTCAACGACCTCTATAAATACCTTCAGTCCTAAATTCAGACCCCCTTTACCGCTTTCACAATATTCATCCCTTACATAAATTCACTCTCTTCATCTCTCTCTCTCTCTCCCTCACAAAACTCACTTTCAATCTCCATCAATGGCCAATCCCTTGAACATCAGCGTAAAACAGTGGGCTGAGTACCTCAAGTACAAGGCGTTTATGGATAACATCGCCACCTCCTCCTCAGCACCGCCGTCCACTTCACAAGTGCCTTCTCCGATGACTGCAGCTCCTCAAATCCAAACTCCCACGGTCTCGGAGAAACAACCCACTCCACCGCCCCTGTCTTCACCACCTCTTCCACTTAACACACAACTCCTCTCACACCATACCTTACCTGCACCGATGGAGGAAGACCCGCAACCCAAGGAGCCCATCCATACTGTCTTTTCCACCACTCCAAAGGCCTCTTCCACTACCTCCACCGAACATACCCCAACAACCTCCATACACGACGAATCCAACCCTCATTCCCTCACTCACCTCTCCAAACCTGACCCTCACGATACCAGCCTCCCCTATTCATCAAGTCTCACACAAACGGCCTCTCAACATCACTCCCTCCTCCACCTCCCATAAACTAGCCAAAGGGCTCCCATCCAAGGAGATCGACACCACTGAAGGCGACTCCCCCTACTGTCTCCCTCTAGTGCACGGGAAATTTTCGATGAGGGTAGTGATCGAGCCGATAATCATTGGCCAACGGTTTTGGAACACCCTCAGCCTTGCAGAATTTGACGTTGCTCGAGCGGACACGCTGGTACGAGCTCGAGGTCGAGCCATTTGTTGTAGACCTGGATGAGGTGCAAAAGTTGTACATCGCACTCGTGGTTATGCCACCCTCCCCAGGCCATCCTTACTCAGTAGCTCAGATCCCATGGGGCGACGAGCCAAAAATGCTGAACATAAAGTTGCTCTTTAAGGTGCTCGATCTGCCAATGAGCGAAGGGTACGCTTCACTTCCCAAGAAGAATTGGCCACCCGACAAGTAAAAAACCATAGAGCTCCTAGTGGGGAAAGCGCGACCGAAGGAAATCAAGACTAATATGCTCAGCTTTGGCACAAAACTACTACACTATATCATGTTGCGCAACGTCATACTGAGACAAGAGAAGCGGGATACAGTGACGATAGCAGATGCTTGCTTTCTCAGAGAAGTGATCGAAGGCAGTATAATCAACATTATGTCCCCCATTATATCGCACATGTTGACGGTGAAAATGCACATAAATCATGCCCTCCCATATCCTCACATAGTCAAGAAGATAGAGCTGGGGATCTACGTGCATGTGAAGGAAAATGCCCTTGAAAGCATAATCACAGAAACTGGGCTGCGTAGGTTGGTGAAGCACACTAGTATGGAAGTGCCTGTCGAGAAGCTGAAATTAGGCCCCACTCCAAGAACTGAGCCCAAGCCTGAACCCAAAAACAAGATTGACACCTCATCCCCTCCAAAATTGGAACCAAGGCCTCAACGCATGAAGAGCCCCTTGTAGCTGTTGTTGCCGGCTAATATGAGCCCTGAGGAGATCCATCTCCGCACCTTAGAGGCTGTCCTCCAGACAAACAGACACTTGTCGGGACTGCGCAGAATGATAGACTGGATCTTCATCACATGAAGGCACTTATGATCGGGCCGCTCAAAGAGGGTTGTGAGGACGAGTATGAGGATGAGTATCACTGGGAGTGATTTTGACCTCAGTTCCCTTAGAGTTCCTTAGGAAAATACGAAGCACCTCAAAACCTTAACTATTTTTTTTGCTCTTTTTATTGTTTCTCTTGTGTGCTCGTTTGTTTAATTAATGATTAGTATGCCTTGGATCACTTGCTTGCTTGCTCTAGAACGTACTGAGATAAGGCTTGACTTGCTACGTTTTCTTTTGCATCATTTAATCATTCCTCTAGAAGGCATGCACGTACTACTCTTTATTTTGCCTTGTTTTATACTAAGCATACCTTTTTACATGATGTTAAAAGGGGGAATATTACAAGCATATAGGTTATTTAATTTAGAAGGAAGTAATACCCGTGGTAAGTTAAAGGGAGATGAGTGCTACTCGTTCATTGATTAAGGGTGAATGAAAGCTACTTCCTCCGCAGCTCTATTCTGGCTCAACTCTATACTTATGCCAGGATTCTATGTTTGTCATCATTAAAAAGGGGGAAATTGTTGTTTATATGAACTAGGCTCTTAGTTCATACAACTAATAATGCCTCAGTTTTAATGATAACAAACAGCCTTATATGTGTTAATTGAGTTAGATATTACAGGAAAACCATATGCATTCGAGTTAATTAGGTGGTTTACGCATGAAAATTAATGAGCTTAAGTAAAAGAGCAAGAGCGAGTCTAGTGAGAAGGATAGCGCTTAATGCGCTTAAACAGGAGCAAGGGAACCGACCGCCACATGAAAGAACCAAGTAAAGAGAGTGAGGGAACCGAGCATTAAAGAGTTGAAGTATCATACCAGACGGACACGCTCATGGGAACCGAGTTCATTGTAGGGAACCGAGCGCGTATAAATAGAAAGATATCTTATAAGGCGTTATAAAGGGAAAGATTTGATGCGCAAGAACAACCAGATTTGAGTTCTTGTTTGTTAGAGCGACTTTGTTATCTTAGTCAGTTAGTTAAGATTTAATAGTTTATTTATTGTTTTAATATAGGTTTTCGGTAATTAGTTCCCGGTGATTATGCCTTAGTATAAATAGTGTAGATTATCTTTCTAAACCTTGTTGTTAAAAGTGTTGAGAGCTAGTGCATTTGATTTAGGACTTAGGCAATAGCTGGAGAGTTTAGGAAGAAACTAAGAATTGTGCGTTCTCCTAATAGTTGTAAGCCCTACGAGAAATCAAATCAACAATTGTTTCGGAATTCATTGTTTACTTGTTCCTAGCTTTATTTCCGCACAAAGTTGTAATCTTTAGTTAAAGCTTAGGTTCCTCGATCCACAAAGGTTGATTATCCCTTCCAAACCTTTGTCTACAACTCTAATTTCTTTCCCCCAAAAGTTCATCATAAACTCTCATTTTCCTAATAAAAAAATGCCCAAATCCTCCATTAACCCCTCCAAACCCCCTTTCCAAAACAAGTTTCTAGTGAAGTTGTTCTTGCTCTTGATCAATTTGAAGATCCCGGGTTTGATTTACTTCCATGCCATTGGTTCTATCAAGTTCTTGCAAACATATCCATAAACACTCACCTCCCTTCAATCATCCCTTGCTTGTCATCACGTCCATCACTCCCTACCATCCACTCAACCTCCGCGTAATTGACGTTGAATTCACTGCCTTGATCCAAGAAAGAGATGCCCTTCGAGCCACGATCCTAACACGATAGCCACACGTATCAATTGGTATCAGTTAGCCAATGACTTCAAGCTAAGTCACCTTTCTTCTCTCTCTAGATTTTCTTGAAGAACCTTCCCTTTCGTTTTTCATTTTGTTTGTTTTCAAAGTTGTTTTGGTGTGTTTGTTCTTTTGTTCTTGTTGTTCTTCATCGGCTTCAGTTTGTGTTTTCACAAAAAGATTTCCCATAGAACCCTACCTGTTTAACCCACTTAACAAATTTTTTAAGTTTGTGTTAATTTTTCACAACTACTATTTTTGGTAACCACTTACCCACCTCTTGGTTTGTTGGCCCATTTATAGTGAACTTTTGAAATTTATTTGTCCTCGTGTTAGTAGTGGTCATATTGATGACATCCAGTTGAATATATGTTTAGAACATGACACTATGTCAATTTAGATATGATTTTGTTAATTTGGTGTTCTGTATCTAGCTTGTTGCATCGTTCTTGTTGGTATGGATGTCTGCACAAGAATATCTTTGTTTTCAGGTGTTTTGGTGGAGCTTTGGAGTCTTTTTGATCAATGTCGTAAAGCATGGAGATTATTTGAAGATATAAATGGTGGTTTATGAGGAATGCAATGAAGAAATTGATCTTTGATGGTCGTGGGTTTTCTGCATGCATGTGTGCTCTACTACGAATTGTGCACTTTTCTCACGCATTTTTTGCACGCCTGTGCGTTCTACTAGACCATGTGCACTTTGCCTGTGTGTTTTGCCGATTTTCCATCTTGAGCCATGCAGATTTAGTACAAATAGGCTTCTTGAGGGTTATTTTAGTAATTATCATTTGAGAGGTATAAATACATTGAATTAGAACTTGTTTAGGACTTTTCTGGGCCACCTTGAAAAACATAGATTACGGTTTTGTAGATTGTTGAAGATTTCTACAAGATTGGATCAAGTATTTTCTTTTATTCTCATCTAGTTCTATGATTTTCTACATTGTTATGATGTTTTTTATTGTTTCTTCCATTATGCATAGCTAAATCCATATTTCTAGGGTTGGCATGATCCCAACAATGATTTGGTACATTTTCTTCTTGTGTTTGTCTTTGATAGCATGGATTCTTGTTTGATTTGATTCTAGGACTCTTATTGTGATTGAGATAATCAATTAGAATTATATTAGGTTGAGTGTGAAAGGACATACCTATAGAGATTGTTTATATTCAAACTACCTAGAATTGAACCCGAATAAACTTGTTTGTTCTTGTGGAGATCTAAATAATCATATAAACCTAGGTTAGGTTGGACATAACTGAACGAAAGTGGATATTGACCCGGTCTAGTTCTAATTTCTAAGTGTCGAAAGAGTCTAAACTTGATTAGCTTTGTGCATAGCGATTGTTAGTTGGAGTTTAGAAACATCTACTATTGTCTGAAAGGAATTAGTAGATTTCTTTGATTGCTTACCGTCAAACAAGTCCATGCTATTCTTTGATAAAAACATCTTATAATCTACCAAGGAGTTGTTGTGGTGATTCTAAATCTTAGATATTTCTCATTCACATAACTTTGCAAAAATCGCATTTTCTTATTTTCGTAGCATAATCATCAAAACCCCTTTCTACAGCTTAGCTTGCCAGTTTAGTTGTAAAAGATACTAATTTGTCCTCATGGGAATGACACTTGAAAAGCTACAATTGATCACATACGCTTGTGGGTAGGTTTAGTCCTATCATGTTTTTGGTGCCATTGCGGGGACATTTGCTAATATCGGTTGTATCCTACAACTGGCTAGACTAAGGCTTTTGTGTATTTGATCCTTTTCCTCTTGTCTTTGATTTCAGGTTTTTTTCCATCTCATCAGAATAGCTCTAAGAACTAATAATCTCAACGACTATGATCCCGAACATGAGCGTGCTTTTTACTTTAGATGAAGACAACATCGTGACCTTATTGAACAAGTGATGGCTGGTAATGAAAATGATGCTCTGTTGAATAATCTCATGGATCAGCCACGTATGATCTTAGGTGACTATGTGCCATCCAATCACCAAGGGCAAGTTTCACGTGTGGTTTGACCTCCCGTGCAAGCTCGTAACTTCGAGCTCAAGCCTTCTTTGATCAACATGGTTCAACAAAATCAGTTTGGGGGTTTGCCTTCTGAGAATCCACACCTACATTTCTCCATTTTCACACATGAACTCTTCTTACGAGCATTCTTATTCTCTCTATGAGATAGAGCAAAAGATTAGTATAAGGCCTTACCTCTTGGCTCTATTACCATTTGGGAGGAGTTAGCCAAGGCATTTCTCACCTAGTATTTTCCTCCTAAGAAGACGGCCGAGATGAGAAATCATATTCTAGCCTTCAGGGTGAAAGATGATTAGTCTCTCTATGAAGGTTGGGAGAGGTTCAAGGAGCTGTTGATGTTGTGCCCTCATCACGTGCAAGAGAAATGGACTTTGCTACATGTCTTCTATAATGCAGTTGACAGTTCTACTAGACTTCTTATTGATGCTTCAGTTGGAGGTAGAATCATGTCTATGGATGTTGAGGAAGCATAAGATTTGATCGAGGACACTGCTCAACACTCTCATTACTATAGTGATGATCGTCAATTCCTAAGAAGTCAGTTGGGTTGTATGAGGTGAATTATGAGACACACCAACAAGCTCAAATAGATGCTATGCAGCAAGAGATCAAGAGGCTGAATTTGGCGGTCTAAAAGTCCAAAGAGTATGAGGTAGGGTCATCCTCTCAAGATACATCTAGTGTGGCTTGCCAGTTTTGTGGAGAGAGTGACATAATATTTCATCATGCTTACATTTCAGTGCTCAAAGGGCAACCCAAGGCGTGGTAAATATACAAATAACTTCAATCGGGGTCCTAGGAATGATCCATACTCCAACACCTATAACCCAGATCGGAGGAATCATCCTAACTTCTCTTGGGGGGGGGGAGGGGGGAATCAAGCTGCTCCAAGACAACCCCCCGGTTTCCAACCACTACCTCCTACACCAAAAAATCAAGAGTGTACTCAACCATCTGATGAGTCTACACTTTAATTGATAATGAATGAGTTTCAGAACATTAACAATAAATTGGAAGGTCATGATAGTTTACATGATTAATATGCAAAGAATTCTCCTAGACCCCACGGTCATCTTCCGGACCAAACTGAGGTCAATCCAAAAGGACAAATAAATGTTGTTTCCTTGAGGAGTGGAAAGAAACTTGAGGATCCTAAAGTGGCGGATCTTAGGTAGAAAGGTGTTTCTATTGAAGATTCTAAAGAAGACGTGGTTCAAGAGAAAAAGCGAAAGGAAGTGCCTAAGTATGTGCCACCACCACCATTCAAGCCTCCTCTTCCTTTCCCACAAAGGAGAGCCCAAGCTCAGTTGAAACACCAATTTGGAAAATTTGTGGAGGTGTTGAAAAAACTTGCATCAACATTCCCTTCACCAAATCTCTCAAGCAAATGCCAACTTATGTGAAGTTCTTGAAGGATATCCTATCCAACAAGAGAAACCTTGATGATTATCACACCGTTTCTTTGAGACAAGAGTGTAGTGCTCTCATCCAAAATAAGTTGCCTCCTAAACTTGGATATCCGGGTAACTTTAGTGTTCCTATGATGATAGGAAAGAGTACCTATAATGCTTTTTGTGATTTGGGTGCTAGTGTGAGCATCATTCCTCTATGCATATGCAAGGAGCTTGATCTAGGAGAGCCTAGACCGGTTAGGATGACTCTACTTTCGGCCGATAGATCTACGACATGCCCGGTTGGTATTTTGGAGGAAATTCCCATCCAGATCGGCAAATTCTACATCCCGGTTGATTTGATTGTCCTTGATATTCCTGCTGATTCCTCTATTCCAATATTAGTGCGAAGACCCTTTCTAGCTACAACAGGTTTTCTAATTGATGTGAAGCAGGGTGTTCTCTCATTCAATATTAGAGAAGAGAAATTTGAATTCAACTTTCCTAAAGATATTAAGCAACCTGCTTTTGAGGATGATGTTTTTAGCTTGGATATGGTTGACAAGGAAACCCGAGAATCCTTGATGGCTATTGTGATTAATGATCCTTTGGAGTGCTGTTTGACTGCAAGTGTGCCTCAAGCTGACAATCTAGAGCTACTTGCTGACGTGCTCTTAGATCTGGAGTCTACTATAGAGATTTATGAGACCGTTGTTGAGACCCTAGCTAGTGAAGACGTTCCCCCCATGGAGGAAACTTGAGAGGCACCAAAAGTGGAGTTGAAGACACTTCCATCCAATTTCAGTATGAGTTTGTTGGACCTAATTCTACTTATCCTGTGATTATTAATGCTAGTCTAAGTGATTGTGAATTTGAGAAATTGTTGCATGAACTTAGATTGCATAAGAAGGCCATAAGGTATTCAATTGATGATCTAAAAGGAATTAGTCCCTCCATGTGCATGCATAGAAGATGGTCATAAGCCCACCATTGTGCATCAAAGAAGACATAATCCTAAAATGAAAGAAGTAGTGAAAAAAGAAGTGCTTAAATTGCTTGATGTAGGCATTATTGATCCTATTTCAAATAGTGCATGGTTAGTCTTGTTCATGTTGTGCCTAAGAAAGGGGGGATGACTGTTGTGAAAAAAGATAAGAATAAATTGATTCTCACTAGAAATGTCATAGGATGTAGAATGTGCATTGACTATAGAAAATTGAACAAGGCCACTAAGAAAGACCACTTACCACTCCCATTCATAGATCAAATGCTTGAAAGGTTATCTAAACATTCACACTTTTGTTATTTTGGGTGGTATAGTGGATTCTTCCAAATCCCTATCCATCTGAATGATCAAGAGAAGACCACATTCACATGCCTCTATGGCACATTTGTTTATAGGATAATGCCTTTTAGTTTATGTAATACATCGGGTACCTTTCAAAGATGCATGATGGCTATATTTTCTTACTTTATTGAGGATACCATGAAGGTTTTTATGGATGATTTCTCCTTATATGGTACTTCTTTTGATGCTTGCTTTTCTAACTTGTCCTGAGTTCTACATCGGTGTGAAGAAGTTAACATTGTTTTAAATTGGGAAAAATGCCATTTATGGTAAATGGAGGGATTGTGTTAGGGAACTTGGTTTCTAACTGTGGAATTGAGGTTGACAAGGCCAAGATTGAGACCATAGAGAAGATGTCACCTCCAACATTGGTCAAGGGAATGAGGAGTTTTCTTGGACATGTTGGCTATCAGAGATTCATTAAAGATTTTTCAAGGATTTCAAAACCTCTCACTAGCCTGCTTGTAAAGAATGTTTCCTTTGAGTTTTTGGAAGAATGTTTTGTTGCTTATTGCAGGTTGAAGAAGGCCTTGATTTCTACTCCTATAATGCAACCTCATGTTTGGAATCTCCTATTTGAGCTGATGTGTGATGCAAGTGATCATACTGTAGGGGATATTCTTGGCCAAAGGAAGGAAAAGAAGTTTCCCATTGTCTACTATGCTAGTAGAACTCTTGATGAGGCTCAAGTGAATTATGCTACCATAGAAAAAGAGTTGCTTTCTATAGTGTTTGCTTTTGAGAAGTTCAGGTCCTATTTGGTTGATGCCAAAGTCATTGTCTACACCGACCTTGCTGCTATCAGGTATCTCTTGAGCAAGAAGGAGGCAAAACCAAGACTTATTCGTTGGTTTCTTCTTCTTCAAGAGTTTATTTGGAGATTAGAGATAAAAAAGGTCTCAAAGACTTTGGTTGATGATCACCTCTCTAGATTGACTCCCAATCAGTTGGAGAGCGCTAAGGATGAGCCTCCCATAGATGACTCATTTCCCGACGATCACCTATTCTAAATCACCGATGAGCTCATGGCTCTTGCAAATTCAAAATTGCCATGGTTTGCTGATTTTGTCAATTACTTGGTTTGTAACGAGTTACCTACTAAGTTGTCCTTTCAACAGAAGAAGAAATTCATGTATTATGTTAGACATTACTATTAGGATGAGCCATTACTATTCATGAGGTATGCTGATAGGGTGATTAGAAGATGTATTCCCGAGGAGGAGGTAGAGAGTGTTATCACTCATTGTCATTCTCTACCATATGAAGGCCATGCTAGTTCATTGAATACTTCCAAGATTATTAACTCCGCTCTCTATTGGCCTTCGATGTTCAAGGATGTGCACCGCTTTATTGCTTCTTGTGATGCTTGTCAGCATACCGGTAACATTTCTAGGAGGAATGATATGCCTCTACAAAACATTCAGGAGGTTGAGATCTTTGATGTATGAGGAGTGGGTTTCATGGGACCTTTTATGCAGTCTTTCTCTAACAAGTATATTCTTGTGGCGGTTGATTACTTGTGTAAGTGGGTTGAAGCTATCGCCTCTCCAATAAATGACTCGAGGGTTCTGTCCAAGTTCTTAAACAAGGTGATATTTCCTAGATTTTGGACCCCGATGATTGAGATTAGTGATGGAGGTTTTCACTTCATTGAGAGGAAGTTTGAGGCTTTGCTGAAGAAGTATGGGGTGACTCACAAGGTTGCAAACCCTTACCATCTTCAAACTAGCGGTCAAGTTGAGGTCTATAACCAAGAGATCAAGAGCATATTGGAGAAAACAATTTCCAGATCCCATAGGGATTGGTCAATGAAGCTTGATGATGCTCTTTAGGCGTACATGACGGCTTTCAAGACTCCTATTGGCACCACCTGATACCGGCTTGTGTATGGGAAGTCTTATCACTTACTAGTAGAGTTGGAGCACAAAGCTTATTAGGAAATCAAACTGTTCAATTATGACATGAAAGAAGTCGGTGATAAGAGGATGCTTCAATTATAAGAGTTGGAAGAGATAAGGTTAGACGCTTATGAGAATGTCCGGATCTACAAAGAACGTACTAGGAGATGGCATGACAAGCATATCATTCCGAGAGAGTTTCAAGAAGGTGACTTTGTCTTGGTCTTCAACTCCCGTCTGAGACTCTTTCCGGGTAAGCTAAAATCAAGATGAAGTGGTCCGTTCCAAGTACGCAAGGTTTACCCACATGGTGCAATTGAGATATGGAGCAAGAAGACGGGATAATTCAAGGTGAATGGACAACGTTTGAAGAAATATATTGTTGGAGGTCTACATGAGAAGGTCGCTTCTCTATACCTTGACCCAAACCGCTAGAAAAGTATGAAAGGTCAAGCTAATGACCTTAAACAAGCGCTTCTTAGAAGGCAACCCAAGGTAAGTCTTCTTCCTTATTCTCTTAAAAAACAAAAAAAAAATGAAAATGAACAATTATTTCCATGAACCGCACGACCTGTGCGCAAAAACGCACAGTCGTGCGTGTCATTGTATGGGACACCAAGAGCAGCACATGGCCGTGCGTTTTGATTTCTGGGATTTGCGCAAAAACACGGAGCCCTGCATTTCATTTCCCGGATCTATACAAGCATCACGTGGCCTGTGCGGTTGAATGCGCAGCCATGCGGTTTTTCCCGTGTTCATTTAAAAAAATCTAAAAACAAAAACCATGAAGAAATATTTACGTTCTCCTCAAAAACACACAACTACCCCTCCTTCTTCACTCCTTTCATGCGCACTGCTCACATCACTCCGTCCATCCCGTTTCCGACCACACCACTACATCCCCATCCCTATTGCGCACATCCTCACCTCTTCCCTGCGCTGCGCCTCCTTCCTCACCCCTTTGCTGCACACCACCTTACCCAATTGCAAAAACCATCCAATTCCACCTGTTCCACTGATTTCCGGCCCACACCCACCTGCCACTACCAATTCCGACCACCACCATCCCCTTTATCCTTCCAAACACCCAATTTCAACCTAATTTCTCTATTGAATTTATCACCTTTGAAATTAGGGTTAAGGTAAAGTTATTCTCTAATTCCTTTTAGTTGATAATTTTTCCTCTTTTATGAATTATTTGGGATATTGATTGTTTGATTTGAGCTATTTGAATAGATTGATTGGTTGTTTGAATGCATTGTGATGTTGATATACATTGAAGGCATGATTACTCCTATTTCCCGACACTTTAGGATTGACTTGAACTTTTATACACCGACTCCATCTAACTTACGGGTTAACTTTGCCTACTTGTGAGATTGCAAGTGGATAGTTAAGGATTCAAATGATTATACTTTTCTACTGATTCCACAGACATGCACGAGGCATCGCCTCCTTGATCGTGCTTTGACCTCTACTACTGATGAGCATAATTGGTATTCTGGTTGGATTGATGATGTTTCTCAGTCCTCAGAGGGCGATTCCGATTCTGATGATAACGATGACGGTGATGAGCACCCCTCTGATCCCTATGATGGACCACGACCACTTGAGTATAGTGGATCCTCTTGCTGTACTGCTGGCCCGACTCCAGACTATGAATCTGCATTCACTTCTATCCATGAGGGGCTGATGCGCATCGAGTCTTCTGTTACTAGCATTCGAGACTACTTGGTTCTCATTGATGATCGCCAGGAGCGGATGTACCAACATATGTTCGGGGTTTCCATATGACCTGAATGCTCCTTTTCCACCTAAGTAGAACTTTCTTAGTGAGTTTCTTCCTCTTATTGTTATTTTTTTCTTTATTGGGGACAATGAAGAGTTTACCTTTGGGGAGAGGGAGGGTTACCATTCGTTACTTAAAATTGATGTTGAATTTGGATGTTGGATTTGTTCCCCTGTTTAATCCTTTGTGGGTTCTTATAATGGTGTATGTGTTATAAATATTTTTAATATGTTTGATTGTTGATATTTCAATTGCAATATGAAGATGATATGATTGATCAAGCTTATGACATTTGACATGAGCATGTGGACTTTGATTGAGATGTATTAGAACCTATATTCTAGAAAAATTGTCCTAGTAAGCTTCTTGGCCTTTCTTGGACTACAATTGCATAAGTCCTCTATTTTTCTCATGTGCGATCTCTCTTTACTTGTTATCTCTACAACTTGCTTCTATATCTATTCGAGACTGGATTTAGGACTAATATGCATTATATTTGATTGAGACATTATTTTTCATGAGCCCATACTTCCCTTGACTACCCTTATATATATTTCCTCCTCTTGTAGCCCTTTGAGCCTTAAAATCGTTTCTTTAATGAGCCTATATTTTATCCTACCTATCTAGGGGATTGAACTTCTATTTGCTTCGTGTGGAGATGGGACAAGCTTGGAGGAGTTGTGTGAATGATGGGTGTTCTATAAAATTCATATGTAAAGTGTTTTATCATGTTCTTTATATCAATTTATTTCCTTCTTCTTCATAAAAGAGAAAAAAAGGAAAAATAAAAGGGGGTGGGGCTCCTAGCGCAATAGTCGAAAGAGCATGCGATCTTCGTGGTGCGAAAGATCACTTCGGGTTCGATCCTCTATGGTAACGCAAAGAGTTTCATTATTGGGCCATAAAATGGACGGACCGATACCCCAAGAAAAGAAATAAAAAATTAGTGAAGAAGAAGAAAAGAAGCAACAAAAGACAACGTGACACTTCTTGGATTGGGTTGTGATTATTGTGTTTATTGTAGTATCTATTGTGTTGGTGTTGGATTTTAGTGAAGTTCATATTTCCTAGATTTAGCAGCACTTGAAAAAAAATGGTTGATGCCTTATAAATGTACCTTGGCCGAATTAAAACCTTATTATATGTCTCATGATTAAGTTTTGCATCATACCTAGCAGTGAAGATCTAGATTTGGTTGCAAGAGTATGATAGTTAGCATTTAAAGTTTAGATTTGATATTGAGTGAAACACATGTCTAGACACATGTGTGTGAGTGAGTCATTCTTATCCTTGCAAGGTCTATAATAAAGGGACTTCTATTTTCTCTTCATTGATTAAGAAGCATGTTAGGATGGTAATTGTCATTTGTTTGGACAATTATGGTCATTATTCACTTGTCTCTTGGATAAAAACAATCTTCGCATATTTTGCATACTCATTGACTTGTACTTGCTTGGGACAATCAAAGATTTAGATTGGGAGATTTTGATGACATTCAGTTTAGTACATGTTTAGAACCTGACACTCTGGCATTTTTGAGATGATTTTGTCAATTTGGTGTTGTGTTTCTAGTTTTTTGCATCGTTCTTGTTGATATGGATGTCTACACAAGAATATCTTTGTTTTCAAGTGTTTTATGCAGTTTTGGAGCCTTTTTATCGATGTCGTAAAGCATGGAGATTATTTGAAGAAATAAATGGTGCTTTAGGAGGAATGAAATGAAGAAATCGAGCTTTGGAAGCCGTCCGTGCATTTTTAGAGGATTCCGAGTGGTGGCGTGTGCATTTTCAACACGCATGTGCATTCTATTATGACCTGTGCACTTTCCCGTGCATTTTTCACATGCCCGTGCGTTCTACTATGGCATGTAAACTTTGCCCGTGCATTTTCGGAACGCCTGTTTGTTCTACTACGATATGTGCACTTTGCTTGTGAGTTTTTTGCACAACCTGCGCGTTTCGTCGATTTTCCATCTTAGGACATGCAAATTTCGCACAAATGGGCTTCTTGAGGGTTATTTTAGTAATTATTATTTGAGAGGTATAAATAATTTGTTTTAGAACTTGTTTAGGACTTTTTTGGGCCACCATGAAAACCCTAGTTTTCATTTTTGGAGATTGTTGAAGATTTTTACAAGATTGGAGTGTTCCATTCTAGATTTCATCAAGTATTTCTCTTATTCTCAACTATTTCTATGATTTTCTTCATTCTTATGATGTTTTTGATTGTTTCTTCCATTATGCATAGCTAAATCCATATTTCTGTGGTTGGGGTGATCCCAACAATCAATTGGTAGATTTTCTTCTTATGTTTGTCTTTGGTAGCATGGGTTCTTGTTTGATTTGATTAGAGGGCTCTTATTGTGACTGAAATAATCAATTAGAATTCTATTAGGTTGGTTTAAAAGGATATACCTATAGATTTCAATTAGATGACATTAGTTTAAAAGGAGATTGTTTGTGTTGGAAGTACTTGGAATTGAACCCAAATAAACTTGTTTGTTCTTGTAGAGATCTAACTAATCATAGAAATCTAGGTTAGGTTGGAATTAACTGAGCACGAAAGTGGATGTTGACCCGCTAAGTGTCTAAAGAGTCTAAACTTGATTAGCTTTGCAGGATGGTGATTATTAGTGGAGTTTAGATACATCTACTATTGTCTGAAAGAAATTAGTAGATATATTTGATTGCTTACCATCAAAAAAGTCCATGCTATTCTTTGATAGACACATCTTATAATCTACCAAGGAGTTGTCGTGGTGATCCTTAATACTAGAAAAAAAAAGCGCAACACCGATAAATCCATGAGAGATTATTTGTAAAATGGATTTCTCAGTCACATAACTTTCCAAAAATCACATTTTCTCATTTTTGTAGCATAATCATCAAAACCTTTTCTACAACTTAGCTTACTAGTTTAGTTACAAAAGATACTACTTTGTCCTCGTGAGAACGACACTTGAAAAGCTACAACTGATCATATATGCTTGTGAGTAGGTTTAGTCCTATCACCTGTGTAGTGAAAGTACATGTGTGAGACCTCTGTGGCTTTTGGCAGCTTCCTCCTAGTTCCTCACTTTGTCCCCCTTCTGACCACACACCACCATCTGTGTGTGTCAGTATTTTTCTCAGCCTAGCAAACATTGTGCCATATACGCAAGTCTAAACACTTGTGCCGGCCATTGTCTTACTTCTTCTCATCTTTGGTCAACCAATCATCACCTTGGTGCCTTGACTTCACATAAACACAAGACATTACAACCAAAAAAACGCGTTGCTTCCCTCCAAAAATCTAAATTATCACATCTATCATAGGAGCCGAAGCAACTATGCCACAAGGCTACATGGGCAAACCCACCACCAGGAACACTGCGGTTCATTGTCATACCTCACCGTGTTCCCTTCTTTCTACTCTTCTGGAAGTCCCAGAGTGTATATTCACCTCATACCTCTGGACGTAACGTGTACGCAGTATTGTTTGACTACTATACACGTGATTACTTGCATTTTTAATAGTTTTCTTAACGAGGTGTTTAAAATCATTACGAGTGGTGTTTTTTCCTTACTATTTATAGCTCTTGTTTTCTCTATCGAACCCACACATACAAAAACCCCCATATACCATGTGAAAGTTTATCTACTGCGGTTTGACTCATGATCTATCTTGTTGCTCTTTGCTAATTGTACTTGTGTGTGTGGTTTGATCTAGGTTCATGTTCAATGACTCCCTTAGGGATCTCTACCCTGGGCCAGGTCATGGATGCTTCGTCGCACGATCCAAACCCCTTCCCCACATTCGCAAATGCCACGTCTGCTAAAGAGGAATCGTGATGCTCAGGCATCACCTTGCTTTCCTTGAGTCTGGCAACACATCTGCTTCAACATAGGTCACCCATACAGCGGCATCTATAGACAATCGAAGACATGATACCAGGAAAGCACCAGTGCAATCCTGTCCATCCACCCCTAAGCACCCCCTCACTCCATACGTCGCGATACCCCTCTGCCACATATTCAGAGTATAGTGTGGTCTCATAATTTCACATCGCAAACCTACCCAATCATGGAAGGTCCTGAAGATATCACATCTGAAGACTTCTGCATTGTTTACTCAACCTCAACCATAACCACCCACACTCGTCATGCTAGAACACAAAGCTGACAACGTGGTCGTCCATACTATGTTTTGTAGGATGACACAAATCCTTATGAATCTCCAAATGCTTCCGACAACAACTTTGTGTCAGTGGAAAATGATCGTTCTTATGATGGACCACTCCTTAAGATCTATGATGACGAGGTCGATGGCAACTTCATCCCACACCCCTCACCCAGGCATTCTGACACAACCCGTCACACACACAGACCCTTTTGAGATAGTCATCTACATGCAATGTATATAAATAACCCCCCGTGGTGACCCCCTGCTGAGTATTCTCATTGCCGTACCCATCATGACGAACGTACGTATTTCACTCCCACACCTTAAGGCGTTCCTCGTGATCTATCGCCCCTGAATTTTTCCAAACGTCGGAAAATCAAGGTCAAGCTTGACACATTTGATGGCAAGTATGATGCTGGCCATTTCCTGGACTGGCCTCAGAGCATGGAGTACACTTAAGCTCACTGTCTCTATGCATATTTCAAAAAGATAAAGATCGTGACTTTACATTTCACTGGCGTTGTGCGATCTTGGTGGCATCGATACACCGTGAATCCTGCACGATGCAGTCTCCCCACAGCTGAAACGTGCAATAAATCCACATACGTGATGACCAAACGGTATGCTTGATGAGGCCAAAATGGTTATAACACCTGTCAAAATAAATTTTCCTAACTAGCAACTCTACACAAGTAAAGCGGCAAGTAAGAGTCGAATCCCACAGGGAGTTAATGAATTAATTCTTGTGAATCTAATTTAACTAACTTAAAGATAACCAAGAAGGGGGAAAAGATAGTGTAAACAAACTAATCCAAATAAACTAAGAAAGCAATAAAGGGAAGTACTCTGTTCAATTGGTATCCACCTAACAAGTTGATTAAATGATCATTGACTTCTTCTATATGGGTTCTCTTCTAATGCTTATATATCCTCTAGTTTCCCTAATCCTTATTCTAATTTAGTTAATAATCCAACTCAACATATTAACCCTTAACACTAAATAAAACAATGCAACTATCAAAGGTCAATTCCTAGGCAACATTACGTTCAAGAATAAATAGGAATGTGTAACGCCACTTGGTTGCTAACACATCATTACCCTCCACACAACTACAAGTCCAACTAGTCCAGGTAATTGAATTGCTACTAAATGGCAAGACTCCAACTCGGACAAGCCAGACCTAGCTATATGAAATTGACTTAAACAACCTATGTAGCTAATCTAGATAGATAATTCAATTCAATTAGAAATATACGCAAGGGGATAAAGCAAACTAGGACATATTATTATAACCAAAGGATATAAGTCTTACATCGAATCAACCTATTGGCTTCACCAATCGAACAAAGTATAGGAAACTACTCCTGGCTTATTCGACGTAAACTCTAAACTATGGAATTAATTGAATGATAGATGATGAGAATGAGGCAAAGCTCTCAACCCTATTTATAAAACATAAAAACCCTAGAAACAACTAATAAAAATCCCAACCCAAATCTCCATCAGAAAGCAATTAAAAGGCCCGAAGAAAACTCATAGAAAAGCCCAAAATAGAGTCACAGTCCGGAAGTGGCGCGGTTGTGCCCGATCGATTTTGCTTATTCCGCTGGGGATCATGGGCTCTGTCGCGCGGGCAGTGAGCGTGTTCGCGTCTAGGCTTCTGTAGCGTCTTCTCTTATGTGGACGAGTGATCGTGCTTTGTCCTTTGGCCATATTCTTCGGTCTTCTTCCAAATGCTTGTAATCCTCGTTTTAACCACTTTACTCTGTGAGGCCTGACTACGGTGATATGCTCTCAACCATGGACAATACTTTGATAGATGATGCTAACAACCACTCGTTACGCCTTACTAGATGTTGCCAATCACACCCCTTAAACTTGGTTGTCCTTGAGTAAGCTGCTGCTAACTACTTGGCGATCTGAGCGAGTATGGAAGACATGACTGAAGTGGTCGTCGATCAACACTCAAGCTCCTGATACCTGCAATCATCAAAAACATGGGCGTAGACTCTGACTCTACTAGAAACATTCAAAAGTAATGCAAAACTTAACTAGACCCTAAACTAACCCAACAAATGGCATCAAATATTCCCCAAATTTTGAACTATTTTCACCATACACAAGTACATTCACCTGAATCCTCAAACTATGCTAAAGATGTCTCTATAAAAGTAATATACTAATGCAAATAAAGGATGATCAAATAAGCGACTAGTTCTTGTCCTAGCATGCTTCATATCTATGATAATTATGCAAGAGTCCCAATACTATCGAAAGCAAACAACAACTACACTCAACTCAAGCCATATCACATGCAATTTTTATTGCTTCTTTTCATCCTATTCATAAATTTTTCAACTTTATTAACACTTATTGGATATGGGGCCCGTCAGCCTTACGGTCCAGGCCAACTAATGAGACTTTTTGCTTATTTAGCCATGGAGGATCGAACCCGGGGCGATCTTTTCACACCACGGAGATCACGTGATCTTCCGGATTATATCACTAGGAGTTCACTACCTTTTTATTTCCTTTATTTTTGTAATGAAAAAGGATGGAAACAAATTATTATGACATAATGACAAACTAGAGAAGAGATGTTGAACATGCAATCTTAGTATCGGTCCTAATGGTCCTAATCATAATCCACATGCTCAAGTCAAAGTCCTCTACTTGATCAAACATATCCTCATTATATATACTTGAAATATTAACATCTAAAACATAGTAAAAAAGATTCAAAATTCATGCACCATTGTAGAAGTTCACACAACATCAAAATAGGGGAAAAACTATGAATACCAACTCTAAAAATTCAAAAATAACTCTAAAAATGAAAACATAACTCAAAATGCAATGATAGGTGAAGTAAATCCCCACTCCCACACTTAAACTACACAATGTCCTCATTGTGAAATAAGGAACAAAGGTAAAAGAAATGGAAGCGAAGAAAATTACCTCTTAGACGGGCTGCCTCCCGGATAGCGCCTTTGGTAAGAGTCGTAGGCCCGACTTCTTATTCTCTTTTAACCAGAACATGGACCCTCGAAGGCCATCTCATCTATAAATCCTCTCTTCTTCTTCACAACATAGGATCTGACATCTTGCCTTTTCCTAATTCTCTTATCTTACCACCCTTTCTTCTTCTTCTTTCCCACCGTGTGTGGCCTCTTTAGGTGATTTCTATGACGAGGCACACATGCTCAGGATTCCAGAGTCCCAAACATTCGGAGGTATGGACGCATATAGGTGGTTCGTTGCAGCTTGCGGTCATCTCCTGGATCAAGTAACTCTCTCTCATCGACTAATGGTGTGCCCGAATCATACTCATTGATGTTCAACACCTGAGGGAGACCTTTGCGGAAACTGTTGTGAATCGGGATCGGGTACGTGGATCTGGTACGTGGGCGTGCACAGCGGCAGAGAGGGGGGTGTGGGCACGGAGGTATGGGGCGTGGTCACGCATAGGATCAGGGGGCTCGACATGGCACACAGAGGTGGACCTGTTCGCACATGAATTTTTGAAACCATCACCATCAAGGCGCGATCGCGTGACTTCATGGCACGGTCACGCGAGGCTGCACAGGGCGCCATGCAGTCGTGTGTTTCTGGGGCGCGAACAGGCTGTTTTGCAGTGTCTGGCTCATGTTCGCGCACCTTGGGCTGTGGGTGCATGTCTTTCGATACTTCAGCCTCAGCGTCCTCTTCATCAGCTTGCATATCCTCCGAGCTTAGGTTGCTACTTATTGTCATAGTATTGACACTAACTATGCTCAGGTTGACTATGTTCTAAGATTTCAGTGCATCGGACTGATTCTTCTCCAAGGTAGATATTGCCCGCGTCTATTGCTCCATCTTCTCCTCCATGTGCCTGGGGCTCTCTTGCGTAGTACGCCCGCCCATTTCCTGGATGCTTGCATCGAAATTCTGGTTATTCCTTGCAAGGTGCTCGTCAATGCCCATCCTCAAAGTCCGAGTACGGGGTATTAGGCTACAGTCACGAGGCACCCACCTTTGTTTCTGCTCAAATCGGGAATATTCTCTAAACCTTGAGTAGTATTCATAATGTTATTGATCATATCGAGGGTGTGGATTCCCGTATCCCCCAATTGCATTACCCTTGTCAGCTTCATTATGTTGAACCTCAACCATTCTCTTCAATTCGACCAGTGACGCACTTATCACATTATATTCCCTTACCACATCTCCTAGAAGCTCATCACGTAAACTCTCAAGTGTGGGGGTGTGATTTTCAAACATGGCCAATAGTGACTACGTTAATCTCTCAATCTACACATCCACGTAGTTAGTGACTTCATTATGTGGAAACTCCCATACCCTCTCCCTGAGTTCATGCAGTTCTATAAACATCTTTTTCCATTCAGTAAGCGGCTTTTGTTTTTCCTCTATATCTCCTGTAAGCTCAGTAAATAAACCGATCAGTAGCACGGGTGTTGGTCGTTACGGCCAACACCAAATTTAATTAAACAAAAAATACAAGAAAAGAAAATTAGACTCCCCGGAAACAGAGCCAAGTTTGACAAGGCCAAAATGGTCATTACGTCTATCAAAATAATATTTTCCTAACTAGCTACTCTACACAAGTAAAGCGGCATGTAAGGATCAAAACCCCACAAGGCGTCAATGAACTAATTATTATGAATATAATTTAACTATCTTAAAGATAACCAAGAAGGGGGGAAAGATGGTGTAAATAAAGTAATAAACTAATCTAACTAAACTAAGAAAGCAATAAAGGGAAGCACTATGTTCAATTGGTATCCACCTAACAAGTTGATTAAATGATCATTGACTTCTTCTATTCGAGTCTATCCTAATGCTTATATTTAGTTACCATAATCCTTGTTCTAATTTAGTTAATAATCCAACTCGGCATATTAACCATTACTTCTAAATAAAACCCTGAAACTATCAAAGGACAATTCCTGGGAAACATTAAGTTCAAGAATAAATAGGAATGTGTAATGTCACTTGGATGCTAACACATCATTACTCTCCACACAACTACAAGTCCAACTAGTCCAGATAATTGAATTGCTACTAAATGGCAAGACTCTCCAACACGGACAAGTCAGACCTAGCTATATGAAATTGACTTAAACAACCTAGGTAGCTAATCTAGATAGATAATTCAATTCAATCAGAAATATACACAAGAGGATAAAGAAAACTAGGATATATTATTAGAACCAAAGGATAGAAGTCTTACATTGAATCAACCTATTGGCGTCAGCAATCGAACAAAGTATAGGAGATTACTCCTAGCTCATTCTCGTATACTCTAAACTATGAAATTAATGGAATAATAGATGATGGGAAGGAGGCAAAGTTCTCAACCCTATTTATAAAATCCATGAACTCTATAAACAACTAATAAAAAACCCAGTCCAAAGCTCCATCAGAAAGAAATTAAAAGGCCAGAAGAAAACTTGTAGAAATGCCCAAAATAGAGTCACATCCCGGTAGTGGCGCGGTCGTGCCCAAGCATGGACCGTGCACGCCTGGGAAATGGCGCGGTCGCGCCTGGGCATGCGCGCTTGCGCCCAAGCAATTTTGCTTATTTCGCTGGCGATCATGGGAACAGTCGCGCCGGTCGTGGGCGTGGTGGCGTCTAGGCTTCTGTAGCATCTTCTCCTACGTGAATGAATGATCGTTCTTCGTCATTTGGCCATCTTTGTTGGTCTTCTTTCAAATGCCCGTAATCCTCATGTTTAACCACTTTACTCTGCGAGGCCCGGACTACGGTGATATGCTCTAAACTATGGCCAATATGCCGATAGATGATGCTAATAACCACTCGTTATGCCATACTAGAAGCCGCCAATCAATACCCCAGAATACCACAAGGAATCCATGCAAGCCAAGCTTTCCCTGGCAATACAAGGCTCCAAGAAACCCTTGGACTTTTCTCTAAGCTTGAGCATACGTTGCAAAAGGGTGGCGTTTAGGCTGGCTGCACTGATTTTCATACTATGTTTCTCCGTGGTCTTGATGAGGAGACTAGAGACAAGGTCCAACCTTTGGGCATCAAGGATCCAATGAAGCTTGCTCATACCATGATTACTATGAACAACAACAATGCCAAAAGTAACGTCGCACACATTGGGCTCGTGCTCCTCCCAGGTATCCTTCTAACCCTTCAGTTCCTTGTTCTCCTAACTCCAGGTTTCTTGTGCAGCCACACTCGTTTTTTCCTCGAAGGAACTGACACCTCATGTGCCTTTACCCCCTGTACCAATGCCATTGCGTACTTCGGCACCTTGTTCTCCTTTCCCTCTGGCCACCGACGATGCTCACGTTTGGGATAGGGTTTGTACAACATGTATGTCCCAACAAGAAGCGTGTTCTTTACTCCACTCAATACAGACATGAATCTTTTGATGAGGTACCATGCTATGACGACTAAGGCAATGACGTACCTATTGCAAATGACCTTGCCACTTCTATGACCAAATTCGCGCTTGACGAAGCTATACTTGTGCACCCCCTGAATCCACTGGCATTGTGCCACTAAGTCTAGCACATCACCACATTCTTACCATTAGGAGATTGACCTTGCCGACCAATGGGAGAATATGTTCCACACACATTGTTTGGTCCTCAAAACCTCTCTCAGTGTTACTGTAGATGGTGAAAGCTGCTACAACATCATCAACGAGAAGGTGATGACCCACCTTAAACTTCCCACTACTTCACATCCACAACCATAAGACGTCCAATGGATTACCGATTGTAAGGGTGACATGGTACAAAGTCAATGCCACGTCACATTTTCAATTGGTCATTACACCGATTCTATCATTTGTGATGCTATTGACATGGATGATACTCGTCTTTTTTTAGGACGACCTAGGAAATTTGACTGAAAGGTGCTCCATGATGGTTTCTTGAACACTTATGTCTACAATCACAATGGAAAACGTATTAAACTTCTTCCCATGACCACAAAGGATATCCTAGAAGACTAAGTTGCAAGGAGCGTGCTAAATCTTAGAAAATGCCAAACCTAAAGATCGCGATCGCGCGAGAGCCAACATCTCTCCTTTGCCAAGAACCAGGGTGTTTTGCGTGGATAAGGATCCAACTCCCTCTGTTCCCGTACAAGGCACCTGTGAGTACCAGCTGCTTCTCACCCGACATCGTGACATCTCCACCATACTTGATGGCCGATGACCTTGCTTCTTATTAGTGCCCAAGCACGGTATTGGAACAAACCGTCCTGTTATCACGATACCTATAGAATGATGAGCTTACTCAATGAATTAAATGATGTTACATTGGATGAACTACCAAGCGACTTGCCCCTATTGCGTAGCATTGAACACATATCGATCTTGTTTTGAGTGCTTCTCTGCCCAACCGCGCACCTATCGTGCTATCCCAGAAGAAATTAAGGAGCTTTAACATTAGGTGTAAGAGCTCCTACACATAGATTATGTGTGCAAATTATTGAGCCCTTACACGGTCCATGTTATTCTTCCTCCAAAGGATATGGATCCTGGAACATGTGTGTGGAATGTTGCACGATCAATCAAATCAATAAGAAGTATAGACATCCAATTCCCCGGCTCCATGATACACTTGATGAACTTCATGATTCCACCGTTTTCTCCAAAACAAAACATCGTAATGGATACCGCCAGATCATAATATGTGAAAGTGATTAGTGGAAGACCGCCTTCAAGACAAAGCATGACCTATATGAATGGCTTGTTATGTCATTCGAGAATACCAACACACCCAGTACCTTCATGCGACATATGAATCACGTTCTCCTACATTTCATTGGTAAATTGTGGTGGTGTACTTTGACGATATCTTAGTTCACAGTGCGACCCCTTGATCTCAACCTTGTCCATGTTCGTGTTATCTTGCTCTGCCTTCGAGAGAACACGTTATATGTTGACTTGGGAGAGTGCATGTGCTGCTTCTCTTCCACATTCTTCCTTGGTTTCACCGTTTGTCGCAATGACGTGCGCATCGATGATGAAAAGGTATGCGGGATACGCGATTGATCGCGTCCGGCTAATCCTACCCAGGTGCATTCTTTTCTTGTCCTTTCCAGTTTCTATCATCGTTTTGTACGCGATATCAGTTCATTGGCAGCCCCATTGCATGAGTTCACCAAGAATGGCGTTGCCTTCCTACAGGCCGACAAAAACGAGCGTGCGTTCTTAGCCCTTCAACACCTTTTGTGCAACACGCCCCTTCTTCATCTCCCAGATTTCTCTAAGACCCTTGAGGTTGAATTTGACGCGTCCAACATTGTCATTGGTGGAGTCCTGCTACAAGACCGCTTCCCTATAGCCTATTTTAGTGAGAAATTGTCCAAACTTATGACAAGGAACTATGTTCCTTGATCCACTTTCTCAAAACATGGCAACATTATCTTTGTCCAAAGGAGTTTATGATCCATCTGGACCATGCAGCGCTGACTTACATCAAATCCAAGTTCATCTAGGACATCGTAATTTGTGGTGGTTGACGTGTCTTTACTTGGATTTACCTTAAAATCTAGACTTGACGTGTCTTTACTTGGATTTTTGTTTCTCAAGTTGCTTTATGAGAAGGACCCTTTCTTCCATACCATCAACGTGACTTGTCTTGAGAGAAAGGGGAAAATGATACCTATTTTGTGGATGATGGGTACCTCTACAAGACTGGAAAGTTATGTATACCTACATCCACCATTTGCCATCTCCTCATTAGATAGGCTCATGATGGGTGTGGTAATTTTAAGGCAGTTAAGACACTTTCCGACCTTAAAGGGCACTTTTTTTGGCCTATAATGGCGCACCATGTCCATTCTTATTCTCGCGCCTATTCCACTTTCCACCATGCAAATTCCAGAGCCCTCCCACATGGCCTATATACACCATTGCCCATTCCATCGATCTTTGGGAAGACGTGTCCATGGATTTTGTAGTCGGGTTGCCAATATCTAAGAAGCGGAGAAAATCCATTTTGTGGGGGTTGACCGTTTCTCTAAGATGGCTCACTTTATGGTGTGAAAAAGCACCCATACTATGGGAGACATCGTGACCCTTCTTTTACCATGTGGTTAAACTCCATGGCATTACCAAATCCATTGTCTCTGACTGCGATCTTAGGTTTGTTGGTCACTTTTGGCGTTCTTTATGGTGTAAGGTCGGGACTCAGCTCCACTTCTTTACTATTTGTTATCCCCAAACCAACGGTCAAACCAAAGTCAACAACCACACCCTAGGAGCTCTCCTTAGACCCATCCTTAAAACCAACCCGCGTTGTTTTGAAGACTTACTCTCTTGTGTAGAATTTGCTTATAACATGTCAGTTCATTAAAAAACGAAGACATCTCCATTAGAAGTTGTGTATGAGCATAATCCCTTCACTCTATTGGACTTGGTGTCGCATCCACTCTGTGAGCTTGATTATCCCATAGCCTGCAAAGCTGTAGATTTAATCAATAATCTCCATGCGTGTACAAAGGTACACCTGAAGCATCAGGAGGTCTAATATGCTTGACAAGATAACAAAGGACCTTGAGTGGTTTGGCACCATATGTCATCTCCTTTCAACCTGGTGACTATGTACGAGTACATCTCCGCAAGGAACATTTCCCCTCTAGACGACGTTCAAAGTTAGACTTACACGGTGATGTCCCCTTCAAGGTCGAGCTCCCCGACTCCTATGACATACATCACACTTTCAACTTAGGAGACCCTTTTCCCTACTCTCCTTTTGACCTCAATGACGAAGACAATGAAGCGAGGACGCTTCATAACCAAGAAGGGGAGAGTGATATACGGGAAACCTCGTGGCAACACAGAAAGAGAAAACACTTGAGGTAAATCCAATGGACCCATAACCTGAGCAAGAGCACAGTCAATATCCCAAGACATACAATCAATAGTAACGCGTAAGACCCATAACCCTTGCAAGGGAAGCCCCAGTCTCATCATGGACCTAAACCTAGTTCTTGATCCTTGGGATTTTATCCATGTAAAACTCTATATAAGAGGTGTTACCCCTTAGTATTATGTAGCTTCGATTATTTTGGAAAATGTTGAAGTGAGCATATCTACTACTCCTCAAAACCAGGCCATTGGTTCAATCAAGTTCTTGCAAACACATCCATAAACACTCACCTGCCTCATATGTTCAATCCCTCCATGTCAAACTAAACACTAGTCGCTTCCGCTTATTCACCATCTCCACGTTACTACCTCAATCATCCCTTGCACTGTCATCGCATCCATTACTCCCTTCTATACACTCACTCTCCCCAAATTTGTTGTTGAACTCCATATCTTAACCCGAGGAAGAGATGCCCTTGGAGCCACGATCCTAGCGCGATAGGATCAAGTATCAAGGTCGGTCCAACGACTTGATTGAGATGATTTTTTTTAACAATTTTTTTCTTCCATTTTTTTAATGAATAAAAAACTATTTAGGAAGAGGCTAAATGGACTTACATTTTTTTACTATGTGGAAATCTTTTGACATGCCTAAGTAGTGTAATTTTTTCTAAAAAAATCGCACCGATCCCTGACTATCTTCTTCTGCATCAGAACAACGACCAAAATAAATGGAGTTTGCTAGAAAAAGAAAATTATTGACAACTGAGCGTAAACGAAGAAACTATATCCAATATCAATTAAGTTTTCCAAAAAATTCTAATAATAAAATGACTAAAAACGACGAAACTAGATACAAAATGAATAGAGTTTGTCAGAAAATGCAAAGTATCGAAAACCGGGCAAAACGGGAAAACTAGATCCAATATCAATTGAGTTTTTAAAAAAATGCTAATTATCCAAAACCAACAAAAAAACATGAATGAAGTGGTGATTGGGCCATAAAGTCATAAATGAGTGGATAAAGTTGGTATTTGTGCAATTGGGCCTAATTACTACTTTAAAGCCCAATATCCACTCAAATAGGCCTAGGTTCTCTATTTGGACCCGATAAGCAAGTTAGAGTGCTAATACACTTTGTTATTCGATGAATGAAACAAATATGAGTTGAAATTCCTTATCCTTGTATTTAGTCAAAGACTAATACGAGAATAAGTTTTAATTGGACCAAATAGGCCTAGATTCTCTATTTGGGCACAATACACCTTCTTAGTCAATGAATGGAACAAGTATAAGTCGGTATTCTTTATCATTGTACTTAGTCAAACACTCACATGAGAATAACTTCCGTTTGGACCAAATGGGCTTAGGTTCACTATATGGGCCCAATAAAGGAGTTAGATGACCGAAACACCTTGTTAGTCAATGAATGAAACAGTACGAGTCAAGAGTCTTTATCATTGTAGTAATCAAATACTAATAAGAGAATAAGCTTCATTTGAACAAATTGGGCCAATATTATCTATTTGGGCCCAATAAGAGAGTTAGAGGCTAAATACACCTTCTTAGTCCATGAATGGAAGAAGTATAAGTCGAGATTCCTTATCATTGTACTTAGTCAAAGACTAATACGAGAATAAGTTTCATTTGGACCAAATGGGCCTAGGATATCTATTTGGACATAATAAGGGAGTTAGAGGCCCAATACACCTTCTTAGTAAAGGAATGGAATAGGTATGAGTCGAGATTCCTTACGATTGTACTTAGTCAAAGACTAATACTCGAATAAGGTTCATTTGGACTGAATGGGCCTCAATTCTTTATTTGGGCCAAATAATATAGTTAGAGGCCAAATAGACCTTGTTAGTCGATGAGTATGAGTCAAAATTCCTTATCATTGTACGTAGTCGATGAATAATAAGAGAATAAGCTCCATTTGCATAAAAATGGGCCTATATTCTCTATTTGGGCCCAATAAAAGAGTTTGAGGCACAATACTCCTTCTTAGTCGATGAATACAACAAGCACGAGTCGAGTTTCCTTATCATTGTACTTAGTTGAAGAATAATACGAGAATAAGTTTCATTTGTACCAAATGGGCCTAAGTTCTCTATCTGGGCCCAATAAGGGGAATTAGATGCCGAAGTTAATATGAGAATAAGCTTCACAATGTTTTTTATTTGACCGAAATTTGCACACATGTGGGAAGAGACGCATAACATTGATAATGTCTTTTAATTAGTCGTCCCAAGGAAAAAGTTAAGGTCGTTGAACAGTGGCACTCCCAACTTTTGTATGCCAGTTCTACCCCTTCAGACCTCAGATTTTTTTTCCTTCCAATTTTACCCTAGTATGCTGACTTTGTGCATATCATTTTTGTGTCCATATAGCAAAACTTTGGAGTCCATATAGACACAACCTTTATTTAATAAAATTAAAATTTTATAATGTTTTAAAAATTATTTATATATTTTTATTCTTATATATTCTTGATCCAACGAGTCAAAAAGACCCAATGGATTGGACAAGTCTGGTTGTACTTTGACCCATACATTTTTGGGTCATCTGTTTGGGTCAAAGGATCGGGTTTGAATGACCTAGAAATATGTCGGGTCGGGTTAGTTTTTCGGGTTAGGTCGATTTTTCCAGCTCTAGTTGTACACACCAACCCCTATACCTTCTTCTCCCTTGTTAGAAAGTAGCATGGACTTTATTATAGGACTAAAAAAGGTATAGACTCAATTTTTGTGGTTAAGGTCAGATTCTCAAATATAGCACACTTCATTGCATATCATAAAATTGATGATGGTTCTAATGTGTCTATTCTTTTCTTTAGGGATGTGGTAAGAATAGGAGTACCTAGGTATAATGTGAGTGATAGAGACACAAAGTTCTTAAGTCATTTTTGGATATCTCTTTGGGACAACTAGGTACGAGACTCTTGTTCCCTACTTCTAGTCATCCATAAATTGATGGCCAAACCGAGGTGACTAATAGGACTTTAGGGACCTTGGTAAAGGTTGTTATTAAGAAGAATTTGAAATCAGGGGGAAGAAGTCCTCTCAGATTTAAAGTTTGCTTATAATAGGGTAATGCACTCCTATATTGGCATTATTCCATTTCAATGTGTCTATTGTTTGGACTCTTTAACTCCTTTGGGTCTTATACCGTTGCCTATGAAGGAGGGAGTAGATTTCAATGCCGATAAACAGTTTGAATTCATCAAGGAGCTACATGAAAGGACTGCAATCAATCTATAGTAAAGGAGTAAAGCCTTGACTCAAAATAACACAAGGGTTGATGAAGAGTGCTCTCCAAGCCCGACGATCTGGTTTGGGTTCACCTTACAAAAGAGGTATTTCCTCACAAGCACCTCTCAAAGCTCTCTCCTAGGGGTGAAAGACCTTTCAAAGTGATCAAGAAGGTGGGAGACAATGCATATGTCTTCGGTGTGTCCAAAGACTATGGAGTGAGTGCTATATTCAACATCGGTGATCAATCTCTCTTTGAGAAGCAGGAAGAGGAGCTTCATGATTCGCGGTCAAATCCTTTTCAAGAAGGGGAGGATGATGGCATACCGTCAAGGCTAGTTCCTCCTCCTCGAGTTCCTACTATAGATGGGCATAGCACAAGGAGTAGAGCAACAAAGACAAATGAAGAATTGGACACGATAGTCGCCTATCTCTTTTTCAATGAGGAAGGCTGATAACAATCTATTTTACCAGTCGTTTTACAAGTAGACAAAAAAATTGTTATGCAAAATAGGCAAGACTAAAGGTCTTGACCTCTCTTAATTCCTACGCTTCACTAAATCCTATTAATTAGAATATAGCGGAAATAAGGGTCAAACACACTAGAGGCATCAACTTATTTAAACGTTTCTAGAGCAAATTTATTTTAGAAACAAAGGGGGTTTTGATTGATTATACTAACTTACAAAAACAACGAAAATAATGGTTTTATAAAACTATTTAAAGTGGTTCTTAGCAAAGAAAGTTCATGTTATTTGGTTGATGAATATCATTGTAATTCCGAAAGAACACATAACCAAGCATATTTGTACCTACTCCTATATGGCAAGTATCTAGCACGTATAACCGAACATACTAAACCTAAGAAAAATGATTACTTACGACGAACACCTATAGTTCAAATTAATGGAAGCAATGAACCTAACAGCACCAGAGAATAAGCATTTCGCGACTAGCCTACAATGCAATTCTCTACACTAAGACTTAGTTCAAACTGAATTCTAAGTGTTCATGCTTGTTTCGAAGTAATAAATCAAGACGAACGCCATTAATTTATCCTAAAAATTATGAATAAAGACTTTATATCCATCTGTTCTTGAAATACTTTCCTTAGTTTTTTTAGTATTTGTCCTTAGTTTTTTTAGTATTTGTTTGGGGAACAGTCCTATGTGTTCCTTAGTTTATCTTTAAAGTGTCAGGTTGGTTAGGAGCTTTTAAATATTAAGTGAAAAAGATTCCTTTGATTGCACTACTTGATAAGTTCTCTTACTCATTAAATTTTAGGTGTTGCTTTTTTATGATGTCAAAAGGGGAAAATCACAGTGATTAACTGTTTGAGGCCGAATAATTGGTAATTCTATAGGTTGTATTTATCTGAGGTGGAACTAGTCTTTGACTTGTGTGAAACTTTTTCCATGTTTGTCTCTTATATATGCCATTTATGCTTAAAAGTGAAGGTTGTTTCTCACCATCAAAAGGGGAATTTGTTATGGTTTCTTGAGGATTTTTGTGGTAACACACACTCAACTAATAATGGCATTTCAAGTTTTTTCGAGTGATTAAGTTTCACATGTAATAAAAGAACTGAACCAGTCTAGCGAAGTTGCAAGGGAAGACTTACTCTTTAGGAAAGGCTTGCCTATGGAGAAAGAAGGAAGGACATGCTGGAGAGAGGAAAGAGATCCAGCTAATACTGGATTGCAAGTCTCAATACTTTGTGAGGACACTCGAAATAGAATTGGATGGAAGTTAGAAGATAGCCTCTTTGAAAAGGAAGTTGTTTGATCTGCTAGTTTCTCCACGAATCAAGTTTAAGCACGACTTAGAATTCAAGCCTATGGAAGAGACAAATTCTAGTATGTTGTAGAAAGATTTCACTAACAAAGGTGTGAGCCTTAGATCACAAGTGATTGAGGACAAAACTCACTTTGAATCTATGTTTACTCTTGTATCGAACTTAAAAACTTTTCCTCACTAAACACTCTTTATCTCTAGTGTTTATGATCTCACTTCCTCAAAATGAAAATGAAACTCTCAAGCTCTCTACAAATAAATACCACTGACAAGAATAAAACTCAGAACCTTTAGCTAGTCCTAGTTCTATCCTATTTATAGATTGGCTTAACATCTAGATTTCTATACAACTCAATAAGAAACATATTTAACACATGCTTAAATATCATTGGTCATCAAGAACTATCTTCTTGATTCAGTTAGACCGCTTTAGCAACTTGACTTTGCTTGGCTAATAACTTGACACATGGTTAGGCTCGATCTACTCCATTCAGCATGCACTCACCACTTTCATATTAAGATAACACGTGTACAGTCCATAGCTCAATGTATCTTTAACATGTTCTTATATGTAAAAACGTATGTTCTCCTTGTTTTCAACCTCTGGTACGTGCTTCTCCTATTTTTTGTTCTAGGTTCGCTTAGTCTCTCTCTCGGAACCTTAACATGCCTATAACACTGCTAATCGACCTTGTAAATGTCTAAGCGCGACCCTTTTGCTTATTAATCTTTATAAGTGAGACTTGTAACATGCAAGCTAGACCAAAATATCTATAGTCATGACCTGTAACACTTAAAAATCATATAGATTGTTAGATACTGAGTGTGTAATCATTAAAACTTACGAAAATAAGTTAAGATAATGCTAGCTCAAATAAAAATTTCCCCTTTTTGGTGATGACAAACTTATATTATACTACACATCAATCATATGAAAACAGAATCATATAAAGCTTGAAAATATTGAACATACCAAGCTTTCACTTACACTTTCAACTTATGCTTTATATTAGTATACCTTCATTTCCCCTTACACCAAGACATGTCTAATTCCCCCTTATTCTTAAAAACCATTGTAACACGTTAACATGCACACTTCTAAATTTCCCCTTTGGATATCATCGAAAAGGTAGCCATTATACAACATAAGGGAACTATCAGAACTTCTAGTACACTAACTCTCATTCAACAATGCACCAAGGTTAATAGGGTCAAGTTAAGAAAAATCAATCAAGTAAGCTAATCAAGAACAATCAATGATAACAAAACAAGTATACTTTGTTTTCATTTCACTTTCAAATAATAGAAAGGCATAGGCTAGGCAAAGATAAAAGGTACGCAAAAGATCCGATGGAATAAATACACATAGAAGAAGATTTAAGAATGTCGCACGGTGAAAGATTTTTCAATATCTAAAGCATCACTCTGGATTTTAAGTAGGCAATCAAGCATATTAGCCATCTTGTCAAGCTTAGACGTGCTAATCTCAGTACCTTCTCTCATAGGTTGCTCGATTCTCTATAAGGCTTGAATCACTGCGCTTGAGTCTGAGCTGATGTTACCTTTAATGCGTAACTGGGGCTTGACATCTGCTTCTTCTTCTTCTTTTTCATTTGCTTCATCAAGAGTTTGTAGAATACTAGTAGTGAGAACCTAATCAAAGATCATTTCCTTCTCACCATCAACTCTCATGATTATATGCGGATAAGGAAAATCTGCTATTGTGCTGGCCTTGCACATGTACATATGCGTGTACATGATATTGGGTGTGTCTATGAGCTCTTCCTTCATGCACTTGTAGAGGAGGGCGCCATCTGCGATTGTCATGATCTCCTGGACTCTTTCTTTGGCATGATATTTTGCACAATAGTGCAGCACTTTGAGATGGAATCTAAGATAGGATATCTTGAGTTCCTTTTGGTTCCAGCTAACTCCAAAATGTTCCTTCTACATTTGGTTACCTCCTTTTGGCTAGTTATTCTTGGATACAAAGTTGAAGCCCATATTTGTTTCCATTCTGATTACATAGGAAAAGTCTTTGACGGAGATGTAGGCATTATGATTATTTCACTAGAGAACTATCATGTAGATGGGAATGTTCGCATCAACATGAGGAACAGGCTGGAAGTGGCTATAGAGCGCCATGACCATATCTAGATTGGCTTCTAAGGGATCTACCTCTCGCTTATCCCAACCCTGAATACTAAGCAGCTCTTGAACTTCACTTAGATAAAAACTCATGTTAATCCCCTTCCAAATTTCCGGAGCAATGATTAAGGGAGCTAAAAGATCACGCCTTGACATACCAGACTGGATACCTGGCATGAGTGGGGAGCTTGAGGTTGAGTTGGTGGTTTTCTCCCTTTTAGGATTTGTCCTTGTTGGATTCTTCTCTTGAGTAGCAAAGGCCTTTTTATTCTTAGGCGCTTCTTCAACCACCAACTCTCTCTTCAGTTTCTCCATGTTGCTCTTCATCAACATTTGACTGAATGCGAAGGGAAGGTGGAGCTTTCTCATCTTCTCTTTTCCTCTTGGAGGCAGATTAGTTGTCGCCAATTTATAGAAGAGGGAGGGAGAGAACACGCTGATGGATTACCTCATGCTGAAGAGGATCAAGTTCATTCTCTTGTTCTTGCTCATGAAGAACGAGAGCTCGCTTATTTCTGGTAGGGCTTGATTCCCATGATCTTGAAGCGACCTTACATTGTGTACCTTTCTTTTGCACTAGAGAGCCATCGAGCACATCTACAATGCAAATGCTTGGTCTCTTTTATGGAGATGTGGGCATTGACTTCTCCTGAGACTCTGGGAGCTCTTATGAGATATAAGTCGAGTATCCTCCTTGTTAACTGAAATCTCTTGAGAGAGCTTATCAGTGGGCGCCTCAGGGTGAGCTGAGGAGGATCTCTCGGTGATTGGGAGTGTAGAAGGGGTTGTGTTTCAGGGAGTTTGGGATTTGGAGGCTTGTAGCTGGGCCCTATGGAGTTTACACTACCTGAACATCTCGGTCTCAGCGCCACATATTTCAACAGTGGGTTTAGTTGAACTTGAGGAGGCCATTTGAGGGTTTATGTGGTCGACAATGGAGTGAGTAAGAGTAAGGGAGAGAGAGAGTGTATGGTATATGGAGGAGAGAAAATAAGGAAAATGAGGTAAGGAGTGTGGAATCAAAGGGCTTACCTATTTATAGATCTTGCTCAACCCAGACGCTCCTTCTAACGTATCTCTGGAAACAACTCTATTCACAACGACACAATATCAACAGTCACAAACGACTCTATTCTGCTGCGCTGAAACTCCAACAGTCAAAAAATGCTTGAGCTGAAACGGCACTGACTTAGTCACACTGAGTAATGAGTACCTTCTCCTCAATCTGACACGTGTAAAGGGAAGCATGTGATGGAGAGTTGCGCTTCATTGCTTAACGTGTTTAAGAAGTGACGAAGCACCAGAGTTTCTTACCAATTGAGTAACATAAAAGTGTGAAAAAAATAGAAAGATATAAGTGGGATCATAGCATATCAAGAATGTATCAAAAACACACATATAACACAGTAGGTGTGATATTTGACAGTTGCTACAAATACTTCCTTATGTGACTAAGGGGGGTAGGAAGTGTGACATTGGACTCATGCTTAGGGACTGCAATTAAGCATGAATCATATCTAGGGTGGATTTTAGAAAGGTTAAGAAGCGGTCATCATGCTTATAATAAGGATATACAACAAAGATCAAGCAAAAGGGTGATCATATAATCATGCTGAAAGCTAAGTAGATAATCATACTGCATTGCCCCTTTAGAAAATGTTGTGCAAGTTATGCGAGAGAAAATAAAAGTTGGTTTTGTAGGACTATTCCTCGCTCCTAAGTTCCCAAATGTGTAAAATTATGCTTAATCTAGTCAAATTATGAGGGAGCTTATCATGCTTGAAAGGATTACCTTAGTTAAGGGGGTCATCTTCAATAGAAGCCTATGATGCAAAAAGGCAACCTATTCAAAGGTTCTATTCTACAATGAGTGAGTTTGATATCCTTCTTTTCCAGATGATATTGGAGGAAATGATGCCTTATATCAATGTGCTTGGTTCTTGAATGGTAAACATGATTCTTAGAACCATTTATGGCACTAGTAGATCCAAATATGATATCGTCAACATACACCTGGACGATGAGGATATCACCTTTATGCTCTTTAGTGAAGAGTGTCTTGTCAATAGACCCTCGCTTATAGTTTTTGTTGGTGAGGAAGTCATAGAGACAATCATACCAGGATCTAGGAGCTTGCTTGAGTCCATAGAGTGCTTTATCAAGTAAATAGACATGTTCGGATGGGCTTTGTCCTCAAAACCTGTAGGTTGCTTGACATATACTTCCACGTTTTCCATTGAGAAAGGTTGTCTTGAGATCTATCTGATAGCGCGTGAAGCTTTTAAGAGATGCAAAAGCAAATAAAAGTCTAATGGCTTATACACGCTAGAGGGGAATAGGTCTCATCATAGTTGATCTCCTCTTGTTGATTGTAGCCTTGAGCTACCAGTCTCGCTTTATTTCTGATCACACTCCTTGTGTCGTCCAGCTTATTTCTGAAGACCTGTCGAAGGCCTCATCCTTAGTTATCAGGAAGAGAGTCTAGGTAAAGAGAGAGAAATCATCTACAAGCAAATAAATGTAACGGTTACCTCATGTGCTTTGAACTAGAATAAGGCCACACAAGTCCATATGGATGATCTCAAGGGGAAGCTTAGTGGATACTACCTTCTTTTCTGCTGCTAAGGACTGACGAGTGATCTTAAATCGTGCATACTCAGACCAGTTCTTCATAGACTTTGGCTTAATCTTTGGCAGTACTCTTACTAGCTCTTTGGTATGTAGCTTATGGAGAAGGTGAAGAGTGGCGTGTCCTAGACATTGGTGCCACAGATTAGACTGCTCCTAGATGTTAGTGAGACAGAGTTGTTGTGTTGGCTTGAGGAGTAGTCAAACAAATAAGTGTTGTTGACTCTTTTCCCTTTCATAATGGCTTCTTTATTTGGAACCTTGACGATGCACCATGTTGTTGTGAAGGTCACCTTATTCTTACCTTGATCACATATCTGAGCGACACTTAGGAGGTTGAATTTGAGACTATCAACCAAGGTAACATCTATTATCTAGATTTCTTGAGTTAGTTAGATACTTCATGTTGCCTTGATTCTTCCCTTCTTTTTATCGCCAATGGATATGTTCCCTCCTTCACTATTTTGACATGAGGGCAAGAATTGTGGGTCACCCATCATATGACACAAGCAACCACTGTCAATATACCATTTACTCGTCATTTCACCCTATAATTTGGAAGAGTTAATTATTGACCCAACGAAGCTTATGCTCTATGGGTAGATTAGAGGAAGCACCCCTTAAGATTGTGTTTCTTCTTCTGGTTTTTGTGGAGGGTGCAAGAGGTTGAAAGTAAGTAGGATCATTCAGATCTAGCATTTTATTGGGCTTAGATCTGTATGATTTATAAGATTTTCTTTTAAGCGTCCTCTTACTTTCACACTCTTGTACTCGATGACCATTCTTTTCATAGAAGATACAATATAGGTTATACCTTACATAACCATACTTTTCCTTT